>NC_064631.1:149981847-150282085 GCF_023864275.1 Schistocerca cancellata | reverse complement strand
CAACATTAAGTCAGTGCTAATTTATTTATTTTTTGACATTCATTTAATTGCCAATAAAGGAATTTCGTTCATGTCGTCGGACGGTCACAGGGAAGTTCTACTCTGATGATTTGAGGAGGTTGGTGGAAGATGTTAGAGGAAAACGGCCTGATAGATGGGAGAACAAAGACTGATTGCTGCCTCATGAAAGTCACACGCCACGCTTATTGTGAGGGAATTCCTAGCAAGGAACAACGTGACAAGTGTCACCCAAGCACCCGACTCGCCTGGTCTAGCTATTTGCCATTTCGGCTTCTTCCCGAAAACGAAACTGAAGTTGGAAGGCCTGCATTTTGTTGCAACACTATTCATACAGTGTGTAAGTAGGCTGTTTATGTTTTCTTATTGGCAACGTTACGTAGCGCTCTATATGAAAATCACTGGCTGTGCTGTGTGCAGTCTGTGGCTAGTTTGCATTGTTGTCTGCCATTGTAGTGTTGGGCAGCGGCAGCTGGATGTGAACAACGCGTAGCGTTGCGCAGTTGGAGGTGAGCCGCCAGCAGTGGTGGATGTGGGGAGAGAGATGGCGGAAGTTTTGAAATTGAACTGCTATATATATTATGATTATTAAGGTAAATACAGTGTTTGTTCTCTATTAAAATCTTTCATTTGCTAACTATCCCTATCAGTAGTTAGTGCCTTCAGTAGTTTGAATCTGTTATTTAGCTGGCAGTAGTGGCGCTCGCTGTATTGCAGTAGTTCCAGTAACGAAGATTTTTGTGAGGTAAGTTATTTGTGAAAGGTATAGCGCTAAAAAAAATATTGTGTCAGTTTAAGCACAGTCTTGTATAATTTGTTCTAAGGGGACGTTTCTAGTGTCACAAACTATGCGCACTGTGTTTGGTTGTATTTTAGCGAAAGTCTTTTTCAAAGAAAGACTTTTCTTGTGTGAAATCTATAGTCCGATTAAAATTACTTGATAGCTGACACTTGTTGCAGCTGGTTTCCCCTAATCAGAGTGCTCAAAGTCAAGCCCGAGCCGTCTCCCTTTGCGAAACTACCAGAACAATTAGTTCACTTCTAATTCCTTGTCCGGGTTTCTTTCTCGATGTGTTTGGATCCTGGTTCATGAGTCTGGCCCTACGCTAACGACATACACACGTCTATATACAGCACTAACCAAACACTACTGAATCTTTTAGCACAAGATCTGTTTCAGCTTCAAATGGATCAAATGGCTCTAAGCACTATGGGATTTAACATCTGAGGTCATCAGTCCCCTAGACTTAGAACTACTTAAACCTAAGGACATGACACACATCTATGCCCGAGGCAGGATTCGACCGTAGCAGCAGCGCGTTTCCGGACTGAAACGCCTAGAACCGTTCGGCCACAGCGGTCGGTGTTTCAGCTTCATTGATACAGTTATTATAATGACAGAAATCGGCTTACACTAGAAAAGCTTGCGTGAAGTCGAATTTCTGAAGGCTTTAAATTATTCGTTGCCACTGGGACATCGTGTAGAGGGTATCAGAGACGTAAACACAACAGTGTTTCCTCTGTAATGCCATAGCGGTTAACCTGCCGTGTACAGGGTCGCAGGTTCGAATCTAGTCAAATGCAACGAAATATTTTATTTTTCTATATCTTATCAAAAGATTTTGCTTATCATTTTTATTCAATTAATTCGTTTAAATGCAGTTTTTTATTTCTAATAATTTGCTTCGTCATTTTAACTATTGTACTCACTTTTCTGCACTTATTTTTGTTCCTGTCCGTCTTTTTACGTTTGGAATGTTCTTGCGTCGCCTATAACCTGCAACCAAGTGCCATCCAGGAATGCCCATCGGTTGGTAACGCGGCATCCAGGTAGCTAATGTGAGGATGGTTTCAGGTAACCAAAGACAGCGAGAAATTACAGTTTGCTTTTTCTGCTAAGACTGAAATTTTGCTGCGGAATATGGCTGTGCAAACAAATATATTATAAAATCTTTGTCTTGAGTCGGCTCGTAGAGGTTAGCCTTAAACACCGCGAATAAAGCGATCGTGATTTTAGTTCTGCAGCAGACTGTTGATCGCCGCTTTTTCGGGTACACTGCACATCACGAGTTTGTGGTCAGGTTACGGCAGGAGTTTAAATTCAGGGCTACACAACGCGTCGTCTGCCTCAGTTAAGTCATTCGTCACTTAAAAGCAACTGTCGACAGAGCATCTCCCATTTGCGCCATACCTCGCGGCGGCCGCTTCTGACATGGCTCCGCGTTTGGGCGTCGCCTGTGACCGAACGGTAGTAGGCAGCCGATGTGGCAATACTGTAGCGGCAGGTGACAGTCGTCGGGTTTCAAGTAATTTTAATCGGTCGGGCCATAGAAACGGTGCGGTCGGTACTCAAAGCAGCGTGAGAGAGAGGTCTATGTGCGGCTGACGGGAGCATGCAGACTCAGGGAGAGAGATGCAACAGCGATATCGAGCGACAGACCGCGCTGCGGCCAAACGCCGCCCCTGAAACCGGACGGCTGTGGTTCCACGCCGGACACCGCTACAGAATCTGCCGGCGTCCGTCCTCGCCGCGAAACCTCCTAATCCCACAAGTGTCTCTTCCCTCAACCACTTACGCGAGAGGCACACCCTTACTTTAGTAAGGGCGGCCACTAGGCAATAGGTTACCACATTTTCTTTTCCTGACAGCCTAATTACTGTAAGAATCACTAAACAGCTACACAGGCAAATGTTGATGGTGTTAGGACTGCAACCAGCCACAAATTGACTTTCAGATCCTTTATTCAAAGAGTACCGTTACCGGTTTCGAATCGTTGTGATTCATTTTCAGACGGTTTACACGCTTTCCTTGTGACATGTGGTGTGTTTTTTAATGATTAATTGTCCTAAAATATAAATAATATATAATGATAAGCACGCCATACACTGATGGTTGCGTTACAGATTTTCGTTGCGTGTGACTTGCGTGAAATGTCGGTTTGGAGTGTTTGTTTTCATAACATTCGTCCAAGAGATGTGAATACATTCCCACTGCATTCATATTGTTGCACACGTAAATTATTCTCACTGAACACTTTAGATTTGTCACCAAGAAGATTTCTACCACTCACCACATGTTTTGATACATACAAAGAGCTTCCAGACATATGAGTATCAATGATGCTATGATATATCGTAACATTTGAAGATGTCCTATGTTTGGAAATGATCATATATTCACTTATGCAGTTGAAATGCCTTTTACACTATTACAGAGACATTGATTTTTTGAGTTGATACTGTTAAATTAATTATGAAGTTTTTTTAGTACTGTATAGGTAAAATAGTACATTATTTAATTACATTTAGCATCATGAGAATTATAGTAACATATAAATTTGCTACTTGATCTGCACATAGGCGTACTAATATTATTTGCTTTGGAGGTTGGAAAATAATTTTTGGAAATTTTTCAGGAAAGGGGTGTTAGCTAACTCTGTTTGTTCATTAAGGATATAGTCTGTGGTGCTGTTTTGTGTGTGTGTGTATTTCTATTTCTTCTAATATATTCATAGCGGTTCCTTTTTCTGCTAGAAGTAAAAATTTTAAGTTGTTCTCAATGTTACCCACTGAATGGTTTTCTTCAGCAATATGGGCTGCAAATGCAGATTTGTTCAAGTTATCAAGTCTTAAAGCATTAATGTGTTCTTTGTATCCAATTTCAAAACTTCTGCCTGTCTGTCCAATGTAGAATTTTGGGCATGTATCGCATTTGAGTTTGTATATTCCTGATTTACGGTAGGGACTCTTGGAGGTATTTACATCATGGATTACTTTTTGTTGTAATTTATTATTTGTGGAAAAGCTGATTGTGATATTTTACTTTTTAAAACAGTTTGCTATTTGGTATGAAAGTGGGCCTATATATGGGAGAGCAGCATATTTAGGTTTGGCTTCTGTGGCAAACTGATTTGGCTTGAAGTGACTGCTGTGAAGTCGAGCTACACAGGCTCACTAGAAAATAATTTCACACTTCCAGAAATTCATGCAAAAGGGAAAGGTACTGAGAATGTTACGCACCAGTTGCCAAACGTATGATTTTTTAGGATTCCGTGTCTGAGTCGGTAAAAACGAAACCATTATAGGATCACATTGTCGCTAGTTTGTCTGTCCGACAGTTAAAAACTCAGGAACGGGTATACGTATCAAGTCGAAATTTATGTCACATACCAAGGTCTATGGTCCTTTGGCGGTATAAAAACATTGAAGTTTCTAAGTCAATTCAATCGAAAGATTTTCACCTACGAGGGTTGCCCAGAAAGTAATGCACCGAAAACAGTATTATGAATGCGAAACGTTACGTATGTATTATTTGAAGTCTCCTGAATGAGCGCGCCAAGTTTCCGTCACTTCCTACCGATAGCGTAGCTGCAGGATAATTTCAAAATGGCGTATGTAGGTGATGTACGTTACAAGCAACGTGCCGTCATTGAATTTCTCACTGCAGAAAAAGAAACTTGTGCAATGTATGTGGAGCATCTACTGCCGACAGAAGTACAGTTAGTCGCTGGGCACGGAGGATGAGGTTATTAGAAGGCGGTTCGGTGGAGCTCCACCATTTGCAGCGGTCGGGGAGACCATACACGGCTGTCACACCTGACATGTTGCAGGGAGCTGATGTTGTCATTCGTCATTAAAAGACACCATTCGTGGAGGACATTTTGAGGACGACGAGGAGGTGATTCACGCAGTGAAGCACTGGCTCCGCCACCAGGACTAGGATTGGTTGGCGTTGGAGAAAGGCCACAAAACGGGATGCAGATTACGTGGAAAAACAGGGTGTATAGATAAAAATCATTCTTTCATGTCCGTATTCCTCATTATGTTCAATAAAGAATTGTTGAAGAAAAAAAATGCGGTGCATTTCTTTATGGCAAACCTCGTATTTTAATACGCGCAAAGCCACTCAAGCCGACCGCTGTGGCCGAGCGATTCTAGGTGCTTCAGTCCGGAACCGCGCTGCTGCTACGGTCGCAGGTTCGAATCCTGCCTCGGGCATGGATGTGTGTGATGTCCTTAGGTTAGTTAGGTTTAAGTAGTTCTAAGTTCTAGGGGACTGATGACCACAGTAGTTAAGTTCCATAGTGCTTAGAGCCATTTGAACCATTTTTTGAAAAGGCAGAAGTGTCCAAGGGGCATTTCGGGGCCCATTATAATGTTGTCCTCCTCGAAAGCAGCCACGATCTTATTCGAATTAGCGGCGTTAGGTTTAATATTTGCTATCGGTCATTCCGTAGGGATGCACACTTTGCAACATAGGCGTAACACTGACATAATTATAATGTTCATAGATTTTATGATAGACAGTGGCACCGTTTGAGGGCTGTGACATAGCTGTTGCTTTGATAGGTCAAAGCGGCTGCCTTTAGTTTACCACTGTGCCTTGAGAGTATAACACGCCAACATGAGACGTTCTAGGAAGAGTTTTACGTTTTGCAAACATAGGCTTAATACTGGCATAATTATAATGTTGATAGATTTTAGTGCCACCGTTTGAGCACTGTGACATAGTTGTTGCTTTGGTAGGGCAAAGCGGCTGCCTTTAGTTTACCACTGTGCCTTGAGAGTATAACACGCCAACATGAGACGTTCTAGGAAGAGTTTTACGTTTGACAATGGTTGTTTGTTGCTCGGTTTTTACTTTTGATGGAGCCTAAACGCACAGAAAGTTAAGCTATGTTATACTTTAGGACGACATAAATATTTTTATAGGGGTTGTCAGTACGTGTAGTATTGCCGTGTATTGATTTGTTTCCTTGTTTTATAGGACTTGATAATTGTATAACGTAGTCCCGAAACATGTTGTGATAAATAAAAGAAATCACTCGGCTGATATCTGGTGCGTAACATTCTCAGTACCGATTCATGAGAGAGCTGCACAATGGCCTCACAACAGAGAAACGGTACAAGTTATTCGCTTCAAAACTTAAACTGTTCCTAAAGCATCTCTGTAAGTTTTTACGTATGGGCAGCATTATTTCGTTACAGGCTGCCACTGCCAGAGAGGGGCAGTGTAGAAATGGCAACTGGACCACAGCAGAGTTTCCTTCAGTTATTAAAAAGAGAGCCTGTGATTACATTTCAGCGCGGATTTCACACACACTTACACCAAGAGCCACCCAGAGACATTCCATTTACGCCTGGTACAACAGTTTGATTTGACAGTCAACATTTACAGAGACAGATGTCCTGGTCGGCCTCTTGTGTCCGAAGATGATGTTGATCGCGTTCGAGCAGCTTTGCTGCAGATCTGACTTCTACATCGAGATGTAGGTAAGGATGTACAATTACAGCGACACGTTAAAGGTGTTAATTTTTGCCGATAAAGCCATGTTTCACACTAGTGGTTGACTTAATTGTCGCAATGTTCGTTTTTCGAGAATAGAAAATCCCCATTTATCCAGTGAACAACGAACGACATTCGCCGAAGGTCAATGTGTTCTCCACAATGTCGAAGGAGAGAATTTACGGCCTCAGGTTTTTCATGAAGAAAACCGTAACATATTAACAGAATATTCCGTCGGTTCTTGGCAGAACAACATTATAATAATGAATGAAAAGCACCAGTTTGCTTTTGTTCCACAATATTATTTTTATTACTAACCGGTTTTCGGCTTACAAGGCCATCTTCAGGCATTTACTGAGTATTATCACCAAAGAAGTTAAATGTTAGCAGACAACATTGGAAGAGAAGTAACACATCTAGAGTGTTTCAACTTCACTCTAGATGTGTTACTTCTCTTCCAATGTTGTCTGCTAACATTTAACTTCTTTGGTGATAATACTCAGTAAATGCCTGAAGATGGCCTTGTAAGCCGAAAACCGGTTAGCAATAAAAATAATATTGTGGAACAAAAGCAAACTGGTGCTTTTCATTTATTATTAAAACCGTAACAAGCATTTGCTACCTGGACATGCTTTCTTTGTGATTTACGTCTACGTCTAAACTGCAAGATGAGTCCATCTACTTCATCTTGAAACAGAATGGCTCACTTCCTCTTGGCTTCACACGAACATCTAAACACAGATGTGGCTGGGTAATGTCCAGCCTTGCAGGTGCTGATGCTGAAGTATGGTCCAGACGGCTACCACCGTCACCTGACTTCATCCCCTCCTCATTTTTTTGTGGGGTTATGTGAAAAACAACGTGTTTGTCCCAACCGTCCACCTTGCCACAGCTACGACCGCGAATCGCGGCAGAGGTAGAGTCCTCTCATCACCGCCGACATGTTGCACATGTATGGTAGGAGTACGAATATCGTCTCGATGTTTGTCGTGTTACTCGAGGAGCTCACATTGAGTACCTGGGAAAAAATTTTCAGACATGCTCTATTACAAAGATAAGGTTTAAAGCGAGTGAGTTGCAACGTTTCGTTTGTATGAAATTTTGGGTGTGTAAAGTTATATTGTGTTCACCATGTATATTACACATACTATGAACAGTACTTCTACACAAACACTCCACGAGCCACTGTGTAGTGCATGGCGGAGAGTACTTCGTACCATCGCTAGCTACTCCTTTTCGTGTTCTCCTCGCAAATAGGACGAGGGAAAAATGATTTTACAAAGCACGACATTTGACATCTTCAAGTGTCGGGTGTTCTGCGGATATCGGTCGAGCCCATGCACAATATTTCGACAATATGACTCGCTGTCTTCATCAGTTGCTACCTGAGACGTTATTTTTATATACCGTCAGGTGACGACCGTGTTTGTTAAAACAATTAACTCTCCTATTTTTCCGATACAATCACAATTATCTCTTCAGGTTACCAGTTTCGACCGTTTCAAACGGCCAAATAAATTTCAGTTTTCCGATTTTACTATACAAAATGTAGCGAAATATTTTTACGTTACCGACAATACATGGCTCTACAGTGCAGCAACTGGGCACGACCATTTTATGTGTTTATTTTGTAATACTAAAATGGATATGATCTGTGACATCTTAAATTATATAGTGGTTTTAACTTTTTTTCTTAGATGTGAAGATGGTCGTTTGAGACGGTCGAGATTTGAAAAGACAAGTGCGACTGTGTCGGAAAAGAAAAATATGACTGCCCTTACCAACTTAAGCTTTCGAATATATAACGTTGTTGTATAAAAAGTTCTAGGTTTACTTGCCTCGTCAGATTTGGATGAAGTACCCGGACAGTTCGCTACAGTCAGTCTTAGGCCCTAACGACAACGAAGGAGGCAGTCATAGAAAGCTTGGGATTTTATCCAAATTTGACGTCGCCAGTAACCAGAGAACTTTTTTGTGAGAACTCTCTCGCGCTGAACTTGGCAGCCGTACAGTTTTGTTGCTGAAGTGGTCTTCAGTCCGGAAACTGGTTTGATGCTGCAGCTTTCAACGCTTATCTTGTGCAAGCCTCTTCATCTCTACATAGCTGCCGGTACCTACACCCATTTCAGTCTGCTTACTGTATTGTTCAATCCTAGGCCTCCATCTAGAATTGTACCTCCTCCCAGCCACAAGCACACACATTTTCCTCCATTATGAAACAGACGATTTCTTTATGTCTCAGGATGTGTCCTGTCAGCCGATCTCTTGTTTTAGTCAAGCTGTGTCGTAAATTTCTTTTCTCGCCAATTCTATTCAGTACGTCTTCATCAGTAACTCGATCTACCCACCTAATCTTCGGCATTTTTCTGTAGCATCACGTTTCAGAATATTTTATTTTCTTCTTGTGCGAACCGTTTTATTGTCTACGTTGCACTTCATACAAACACCTTTGGAAAAGACATCCAGACGCTTAAACATACAGTCAATAAAATTCTTCTGGGTCTTTGACCTCATTGCCGATGTGTAAAACTTCCGACGTTTCGGCTAGTGATCTTCCTCAGGACTTTTTCTTTCCCCTCATCGTCAACAGCCTATAAGAGGCAAATAACAGCCTCTTCCACCAGTATATAAGAACCAAACTTTCTGATTCAGCAGTTAGGGAAAGAAACAAAAACAAAAGAACGAGATAAAGGAAGAAAAATTACCTGTGGAAGGCCGAAACGTCGGACGTTTTACACAATGACAATGCGGTCACAAATCCAGAACAATTTTATTGACTGCAACCAATGGCCGCTTAAGCCTACGCGTATCTTTAAATTTACGTCCTATGGTAACAATTTCCTGATTTCTCGAAATGCTTTCTTGCTATTTCCAGTCTGCATTCGGTCAAAGTCACATACTCAGCTGTCCAAAAAACAAAACTTATGTTCTACAGCTCGTCTTCTACTTTTAGTGCTTCATTTACTCATTTAATTCCCACACAATCTCCTGATTCTATCGATTTTATTCCCATATATTTGTTTTACTTTTGTCGATGTTCATCTTATAGCCTCTCTTCAAGGCTCTATCCATTCTTTTACAGAATCCACTGAAACACCACAGTGCCACAGCTAAAGAGTTGTACATACAATACAGACGTGCCCTATTAACTGGCATAAACCCACCTGACCATAGAGGTGTCGTACTTCGACATGCGTTGTCGAAAGTATGATATAATAAATGTGATTTAAAAGTGTTTAGGACTGTCACCTATCAGCCAAGGGAAATGGAGAGCTACTAGTTTGACAATGATATCTGTCGTTCTCGATTATTGTTACGTATTATCCACTTCCCATTCATTCCCACCCTCCTTGGAAGAAGATGTCAGCGGGATTGTCCCCAGTCGCCCTAGCGGGTCCATAAATGATTGATTCGGCTCTTAAGTTGGTCTTTCTTTATTTAATTATATATGTCACTCTCTCCCCACTTCCAGTCCTGAACTCCAGAAAGCTGTAGGCGTGGTAACTGCATCGTACGTTTTCAGTTATCTAGTCGTATGTTCACCAAGTTTGGTTAAAATTACTCGAGATGTTGCAGAGTTATACTTGCTTTTAGACGTTACTCTCTCCTCACCTCCAGTCGTAGAGGCGTCTCACCACACCAAAGTATTTATTTCTAGATAGTATGCTACATGTGTACGAAATGTAAAAACGCAACGTATATAGCAATGGTTGCTTCAGCATGAATGTGAAATGAGTTTAACTGTTAATACAAGAGTGGATGAGTTTAGGAATTGCCAGGGAGTGTGTTAAATGACAAAAGTATAATAAAACGAAGCAACTTAATCTGTTCTGCTATTATTTCAAAGTAAAATTTTTCATTTTTAATTGTAAAAGTTTAATATTTGAAAAGTTTAAAAGACATGTGTTCGTATTAGGCACGTTGTCCTTTTACTAATAGAACATGTCCTCTCAGTGGAGCTCCAATACTCTATTCCGACTGCCGCAAAAATAACTAAAATAACGAAGAAGGAGCTTTACAGTTGTACCGTGACAGGGGCAGACATATTATTACAAACTGCTAAAGCCGTTCCAAAGATTACGTTTCTTTCAATGCCACATCTTTACTCACCCAGCACCAGTCAAGGATTTGCAAGGGTTGCCCATGTCCAACTTTTTCAGATAGTAATTCATATTAAAATCAAGTTTGTTGAATTTTCTGCACGTTTTCCGGAGTTCCCACCGTATACGTATTACAACGGCTCTCAAGTTAAATATCTCTTATATACTATTGCGTAGCAGCAAGTACGGAATATTTTTTTAACAGTAGCCTAGATTAAATTATCGGTATATCTTAAGAAACAGTAAAAGATAGACACGTCAATTATTATTGTTTATTGACTCTCTCATTTTACATGGTATTGATAAAAGCACAAGGGTTTCAAGACAGGTTATCATTAACTTAATTATATTCTCCAAAAACCCAATTAAATTTTCTGCAGGTGTTCAGTATAACTCCCTTGCTGTTGCCCAGAGCGAAGCATGCAGGTTTAGGTCCCGTAGACTCTTTGGTGCAAGACTGGTGTCCGATATTACCACAGGGACGATATGTACTGACTCTCGTTTTCACATGGCTTTTGCCTCATTTGCCAGGTACCTGTATTTGGTCATTTTTTTATTGTAGGTTGTGTTGGGTACAGTGATGTCTATAAGGAAGGTAGGCTGTTTAGGTTTATTGATCAATGTTACATCAAATCAATTACAACGGGTTGTTTTATCAGTTGGCATGCTGAGATTCCGGTAAATTTAGAGGTTTTTTTTTAAAAAAAAAAGGGTGGTATCTATAGTACGGAGGAAAGTTTTTCATTAAGTGAGACTAGTGTCCCAACTTCTGGTGGATTATTTTGACAGCCGCATCACGCTTCTTCAAATATTGTGTGGGTGCCAAGATTTTACATCCACACTTAATGTGGAACACTGTCTCCTTGTGACCCCTCGTTTCCCTCAGCTTTCGTCTATACCTTGCTCTTCCAGATTACCCTTCCGGTGCTTCCTCGACGCAGTGACCTGATCTCGTAACGCTCTAAGACGTCGCTCAGTTTTTGCACACGAATATGCGTGCGTCTACGAGTTGTTCGGTGCTTGTAAATCGATATTATCATGCCAGAGGTCATCCGCATGATTTCTGTGCAATTCTTCTCTAACGTAGCTTGTTATCTTAGTTAAAATTATTATTATTATTATTATTATTATTATTATTATTATTTCAGAATAAATTTCAATCATCAATTGCAAATAAATTTTATTATGCTTTACCAGTTTCGACAAACTGTGATCTTCAGAAGCTTCCAAAATTAGGGTTATTATATATATTTAGACCTTGCCTACATATTTATGTAAAGTTTAAAAAGTATAGTAAAGGAACTTAGTTTAGCAGACAGTCAATATCTTCTTTACGGAAGCATAATACAATGGTGTGTTCAGAAGTTTACATATTGTATGTGATTATTTTAAACACTCTTTTTACAATTTACAATAATTGAGTCACATCTGTGTATCTGTTGTGCTAGTACCAGCGAAAATATATAACAGCATATGTTAAAAAAAAGCAAGTCATTTAAAGAAGATATATTATACATTTGAAAAAATACGTCCATAATTGTAATATATGTAAGGGATGGACTAATTTTTGCAATTCATAAGATATGATATGCAGTCAGAATAGTATATGTTTTTTAATGCAAGTCGACCAATGAACAAATCTTTTGAATTTAGGAGAGAATGTTTATACTCGTATATGTTAAATTCTTCTGCAAGCTTCATTTTGTAGCCCTTGTCAGTCATATGCAAAATTTCCATGTTAAGAAAGGATGGAGAAGGAAGTGTTTGTTTCTCTGTTTCGCAGTGTTCTGCAAAAGTTGACTTATATGAATTCTCGTCATCTTGGCCATAATAAAATTTATTTGCAACTGACGACTGAAATTCATCCCGGAAAATAATACTATAGTTGCTGAAAATTATAGCTACGAATAAAATAATAATTATTGTTATAGGAAGACGAAACAAAAACTTTGAGGTCTGCCGATGACATCGTAATTGTGTTAGAGACAGCAAAGGACTTGGAAGGGCTGCTGAATGGAATGTATAATATCTTGAAAAGAGATTGTAAGATGAACATCATAAAAAACAAAACAAGGGTAAAGGAATATGGTTAAATTAAATCAGGTAATTCTGAAGGAATTAGATTAGAAAATGAGATACCAAATATAGTAAACGAGTTTTGCTATTTGGGCAGTAAAATAATTCATGATGACCGGAGCAGAGACGATATAAAATGCAAAGCAGCTGCAGCACGAAAAGGATTTCTGATAAAGAGGAATTAGTTAATACCTAATGTAAATTTTAAGTGACACGAAGTCTTTTCTGAAGATATTAGTTTGGAGTGTAGCCTTGTACGGTAGTGAAACTTGAATGACATACAAGAAGAAAACAGAAGCTTCTGAAATGCCTTATTACAGAATAATGCTGAAGGTTAGACGAGTAGATCGTTTACGTAATGAGTAAGTACTGAATCGAATTGAGGAAAAGATAAATTTATGGCGTACCATGACTAAAAAGAGGGAACGTTTGACAGAATATATCGTAAAGCATCAAGGAATCGTTGATTTGATGATATAGGGATGTGCGGGGGCAAAAGCTGTAGAGGATACCAAGGGACGAATATTCAGAGATGAAGAGACCTGCAAAGGAGGAAAGCTACATCAGATCATTCTTCAGACTGAAGACCATAACAACAACGACAACAGCACACCATTAAAGTGAGCAGATTTTGTACTCACAGGAATGCATAGCCAATAGCAGAGCAGAAATAATGAGTAGAACATAGGGAATATTGGAAATACAAGGGCACTTACACATTGTTACCGCAGACCAAGCAACTTTTATTTAATGCTACATTACATCTCAGAGTGTCACAGATATATGACTATTTTCCGACTCAAGCACAAGGTCTCTGTTAACAACGCTCAGAACGTTCAACCAACTGTTCAGTTCGTCGACGAGACAGATTCGTTCCTCGCTCATGCAGCCACTCGAAAACAGTTGTCTGAACTCTGTCATCGTTGGTAAATCTCCGACTTCTGCGCATCCTTCGACTGCCTGGACATTGTAGTTTTGATGTCCATGACTTCCCTTGCTGATCGACGTCATCCAGGTGTGCGCGGCCTTCGTCAAATTGTTGGCACCCTTTTACTACGGCTGGACACGCGATTGCGTTTGATGCACACCCTGACAGAATTGCACTCTGAATCTGTGTGCAACTTAGTTGTTTCGCCCAGAATAGTAGTACTGTCCCGCGCACTTCAACTTTGGAGTTCTTTTCCAATTGCCGCGCCATTTCACTCGCACACTGCGGCCACCTATTAATCTGCACCGCAGCAGACTTGCATCTGCAGGAGACCTAGAACATGTACTCTCTTCTGATAATGCGACGCTCTTGTTGCGCATTTGTCTCAGGGTTGGACATGTGTAACTTATTTTTTCAAGTCCTCTCGTAATCGTATCTGTAAGATATTTGTTTGCGTCCTGTCTGGAAACAGTGTCGTCAGCTGACACTGAAAACACAGTCTGTTGGTACTTAAGTTAGATGATAAGAAGATTCTGGCGCCGTATATTACCCGTCGGTGTTTTCATTTTATCTCTGCACTTGTGAAAAATTCATTTGGTTACGTCGCTGCTTCGCTCTGACTCATTTCCTAAACATCTTGCTTAGGCGATCGTCAACAGCATGAACAAATTTTTAAAAATGTGTAACACTGTCCTGCCTGTAACAATGTTATTTTATTTTGCTACAGGTTTCGGTTCTGAACCGTCATCAACGGCAGTATAATTATCACATATGAATCACGTGTCATACACGCTTTAACATAAGTTACCACAGGAAACCATAATTGACAAGGGGGTATAAAATGAAAGATTGTAACAAGATAAAAATATGATGGCACAGTCACACAAGGACAAGGACTGATCCATCATTTGTTGTTCTTTTGTCATTGTGACATTATATTTTTATCTTGTTACAATTTTTGATTTTATATTATCTTTGCAATTATGGTTTCCTGTGGTTACTTATGTTAAAGCGTGTGTGAGATGCGATACATCTGTGATAATTATCCTGCCGTTGATGACGGTCCAGAACCGAAACCGTTAGCAAAATACAGGCAGCACAATGTCATGCATTTTTGATCATTTCCTAAAATGTGAATGTGTGCTCTAACGTTTACGATAGGTCTTATTCCTGGAAATATATTCAGACTTATAACAGTCTTCTCTGAAGCTGTATTCTAGAACTTCTATAACTGAAAATTTGATTATTTAGTAAGGAACCTGAAATAAGGTGTAACGTAGAAACTGATACTAAAGAAAACTGCTTTTTAGGTTGTAAATCTACGTTTTTTTTAATGTATAAAATTAAAACGTGGGTAAGTGAGCTGCACTGTCATATAGGGAATAAGAAGTCTCAATCGACTAAACAAAATACAAATGATAAAAACACGTTGAAACACATTCCTCCAATTGAAATTGATTCCAAGCTTGAAAGGCTGATTGTTAGAAACAGTTTAATACGTTATTGTACAAATATGAAATAGTGGACGACAATGAAATAGATGGCATGTTAGAGTGAAGAAGATAGAATGTGTCACTGTATTCGAACAGCAGTAGTGAAGTAAATTGTGTAGCACTGTTGAGCTTAATCCATGTACATGCACCAGTTATGAAAAACTGAATTCAGTGAATGATATTTGTTGTTGTAATTGTGTCATTTGAGTATAACAGTAGGAACTTGGGCTTAAGAAGAAGAAATTAGCCAATGAAGACTGCACTACCTGTGCATTATCACATCATGAGACGAGCAAGAAAATTTGCTCTGCCTCTAGAGCACCAATAAATGGTTTTCTAAGATAATGTAATAAACATGTGTGAGTGTAAGGAGACAGAATATTAGCCAATGAAGAGTGCACTATCTCTGTGTATTACCATCTCATGAGACGAGCGAGAAGACGTGTTTCGCATGTAGAGCACAAATATTGATTTTGTTAGATAATGTTACGACACATGCAGTATCTCTCAATATTTCTAATACTTCTTGTGACATTAGTTACTTTTTAATAGGAATGCATTATCTGATACTCGTAAAACTCTTCTATACTGTCAGCAGTGAACTCCTTTTTCACAGAGAACAACTAATTTTATTGCCACCGTCTTTGTAAAAACAACTGACAGCTTTTTTAAAAGGTACTGTTGAATCTGGAAAATGATTTGCCTTCCTATTTCTCAATGACGTTCTTAGCTTTTCTGAGAAAGACAATACCCATAGTACAAACAAAATTTGACAACTTTATTCATTTTCTTATATGTTCCTACCATCGGATTACTAATTGATTTGTCTCAACTTCAAACTGTACATTCAGGTAGAGTGGCTGTCGCCATCACAGCCCCCTGCTTAACTCTCGTGTGCCCTCTCATTAGTTCATGCTCTGGTGTTGTGGACGGATCTCACGAGTCTTCTTATAACACGCTGAAACACTGAGCCTTTCCTTTGCTCGATGTAGTGAGTCATCAGTGAAACTGTGTCTCGTGGATGACAATGGTGAGTACTCCTCTAATGTGATGTTGTGTTTGTTTACTGCGGATGATTATGAAAATGAAGGTAAGCAGATGGAAATCTCAGCTGACACATCCAGACTGATCTTGTGTAGCCACAAAGGAGACTTCAACGTTGGACCAACCATGATCAACAGAGCGATATAACTCTGAGATGTTTTTCGTTCCTCTTGCAAGCTGTTTCTATACAGGCTGTCCCTCATCTTCGGAATGAAAACTATGCAGATGGTAGAGGACTCTAAAGTGATTACTTTGAGAGAAGAAACTGATTGCCCAACATTATTTTTTAGTTCATATAAACAGTTAACGCAGCGTTCAGGTTGTGGAAGTCTTTATATTATTTTTTTTTAATTTACCTTTTCGTTTCTTTGAATTTCTGGTGAGTGGTGTGCCACTTCTGACATACCTTCACCCAACAATAATGGATTCAGTGTCGGAATTGTTGCGCGCGGCTTGCTGGGCAGTGCAAGCGTCTCACACTCCAGATTAGTGCGGGAGTGATGGGCCTCAGTGTAGAACGCAATGATGATGATCGTCAATTGTCGAGTGAAAGTAATAAACGTGTTCCAGTTTGCTACGATTTTTACTGTGAATAAATGTCAGAGTGCATTTGCAAAACTGACTTTAAATTCAAGGAAAACAAATCCTGCTCATGTCCGATACTAAATAAAAATAAAAATAATGAATGGCAAATTGAGTCAAGTTCGTTAGCTGTGAAAGAGAACGAATTAATATGGCGCTGTTCGCCTTACAATACAAGCAATTAGCGTCATACATAGCGGCTGTGGCAGGACTGCGAGATCTAACTCTAAGCCCATAGCAACTGGTCGAAGTTAACAAATGCCAGTCTCAATCCTTACATTACAGTGTCATATAAAAGCATACCACATTCTCTCAAATATCCGTGTTCCTTCTTACAGTGGGACAGGCAAATAAGACCCTAAAATTAATTCGTCTTCTTATACACACATCAAAAGAAGTTTTGCATCACCCCAGTACCCAGAACTCCTGAAGGTAGACGTTGACTATGGGTATTGTATCACAGACAAAGTCCCTTTGACTGTTCAGAGATGTCACTAAATCCACCCAAAGATGTAAACAACCATGCATGAGCAGCGCCTATTAGACGGAGGGGGACCGACAGCCGATCAATTCCAGTCCTTCCACCAGGAAGGAAGTACAAGGCTAATGTTGTCAGTAGTTCAACCATGCCTACACGGTCAATACCGCGGTTCGATTGCGTCCGCATTGTTACTTTGTCGCCCGGGTTCCCGGGTTCGACTCCCGGCGGGGTAGGGATTTTCTCTGCCTCGTGATGACTGGGTGTTGTGTGCTGTCCTTAGGTTAGTTAGGTTTAAGTAGTTCTAAGTTCTAGGGGACTGATGACCATAGCTGTTAAGTCCCATAGTGCTCAGAGCCATTTGAACCATTTTTTGTTACTTTGTGCCAGGAAGGGCTCTCAACAAGGGAAGGTCCAGGCGTCTCGGAGTGAACCAAAGCGATGTCGTTCGGAAATGCAGGAGATACAGAGAGACAGGAACATGCCTCGTTCTGGCCGACAAGGGCTACTACTGCAGTGGATGACTGCTACCTACGAATTATATGGCTCGTAGGAACCCTGACAGCAACGCCACCATGTTGAATAATATTTTTCATGCAGCAACAGCACGTCGTGCTACGACTCAAACTGTGCGTAATAGGCTGCATGTTGCGCAACTTGACTCCCGACTTCCATGGCGAGGTCCATCCTTGCAACCACGACACCATGCAGCGCGGTAGAGATGGGCCCAACAACATGCCGAATGGATCGCTCAGGATTGGCTCACGTTCTCTTCACCGACGAGTGTTGCATACGCCATCAATCAGACAATCGTCGGAGACGTATTTGGAGGCAACCCGGTCAGGCTCAACGCCTTAGACACACTGTCCAGCGAGTGCAGCAAGGTCGAGGTTCCCT
Source organism: Schistocerca cancellata (assembly GCF_023864275.1). Taxonomy (NCBI): domain Eukaryota; kingdom Metazoa; phylum Arthropoda; class Insecta; order Orthoptera; family Acrididae; genus Schistocerca; species Schistocerca cancellata. Next base: position 150,264,183 of record NC_064631.1, on the reverse strand, counting down.
GCCGTTTTGGGTGGCATTACGTAGGGTTGACGTACGCCGCTGGTGGTTATGGAAGGCGCCGTAACGGCTGTACGATAAGTGAATACCATCCTCCGACCGATAGTGCAACCATATCGGCAGCATATTGGAGAGGCGTTCGTCTTCATGGACCACAATTCGCGCCTCCATCGTGCACATCTTGTGAATGACTTCGTTCAGGATAACGATATCGCTCGACCAGAGTGGCCAGCCTGTTCTCCAGACATGAACCCTATCGAACATGCCTGGGATATATCGAAATGGGATATTTATGGACGACGTGACCCACCAACCACTTTGAGGAATCTACGTCGAATCGTCGTTGAGGAGTGGGACAATCTGGAACAACAGTGCCTTGATAAACTTGTGGATAGTATGCCACGACGAATACAAGCATGCATCAAGGCAAGAGGACGTGGTACTGGGTATGAGAGGTAGCGGTGTGTATAGCAATCTGGACCACCACCTCTGAAGGTATCGCTGTATGGTGGTGCAACATGCAATGCGTGTTTTTACGAGCAATGAAAAGTGAGGAAATGATGTTTATGCAGATCTGTATTCCAGTTTTCTGTAGAGGTTCCGTAACTCTCGGAACCGAGGTGATGCAAAACTCTTTTAGATGTGTGTTTTACTGAAATCATATAATTTCTTAGGAACAAACCCACCGTGGACGCCTCACAAGCGACTGAATATTGTTTCTCAAAGTAACGCCGGCAAAGTCAGTGCAGAAACATAAGCAGTTAATAAACGCGTGTCCCTCGCATATTGCTCACTGAAGATCTCTTACCTATTGACATTTCTTTTCTTACCACTGAGTCCTCTCTCGAAATACGCAGTTCAGGGTTCTCTACCGTTTGTAATCTTTCACGCTTCAAGTTTAAAACACACTACATATTGGAGTCACAGAACGTTAACGGAGAGCGGCTGCAGCTAGAACGTTTCGTTCTTATGGTTACATTACATTCAGAGTCGAATTAACCAACACTTCCTCTCGGGATCTGATTTCACTCTTCACTCCATTCGAACAAATGACTATCTGGAGAATGAAGTACTACCGGATAAGTGTAGATGGAACAGAATTCCACGGCTTTCACTTATTCACACCATCACGAGTTAGAAAAATTACTGTTTAAATAAAGCTGGCCACTCCAGTTACTTATAAAATGGAATATGCTTTACAAGCCATATTCGGCTGCTAGGTGGGTACCAGTTCTGTACGTAGTTCTGTACGTAGGCTTCAGGTGGGACGGAAACGAGCACTGGCAACACAGTTTCAAGGTCTGAATCCAACACAGGAAGAGCGCAAAAATATTTGAACTGGCATTTAACGTTCACACTGACGTAGTTGTGGAAGTTCTCGGGAATGCAAGGTAGGTGGCCGTGGGAGCGTGGGAGCCTCTCCCTGTTCCGTATGTGCTGACCTTAACGATAATTGGCATTGTAAGCACACTGTTTATTTTGGCAGTATACAAAGTTTATTTATCACACATGGGTGTCTTACGTCATTAACTATATTTTTGCTGTACATATTTGCCATTTAATTAGTTTGAGTTCGAGGAACCATTGTCGACATCTTATACCGGTAGGTTAATCTGCTACTTTAGGGATAGAGATGGGCCAAATGGCTATTTTTCGGCATCAGCCATTGCGTTTAAAGTTATTCTTCAGTATTGGGAGTGTTACAAATAACTATTAATCTTATTACTCAATATTTAAATACCTTGATGCATGCTATTCTTCGGGGTACTGTGTATCAGAATTGTGGTAGTACGTCTGTGAAACGTATCATGAGGGCAGCTGACAAACTTGCCAGTAGTTTTGAAAGGTGGCTACACTGAGTCACAGCCCCAGAGATTGCGCCAAAGAGTATTATTCAGCCGCCTCCACTGGCAGTGCTTGTTCAGAAGTTGTGGTAGTTAGTGCTTGTTGAGAAGTCATGGTGGCAGTGCTTGTTGAGAAGTCGTAGTGGAGAGTGCTTGTCGAGAATTCGTCGGAGAGTGGTTTTTTTTTTTTTTTTTTTTTTTTTTTTTTTGAGAAGTGGGCAGTAGGAGTTCTGATGTAGCCGTGACTAGTTGTGAGCATGTTGTATGCAGTTGTTCTGATGGGCTAGACAGCCGATGCTGTTCGATTGCGGATGTTGTAATGATCAGAGTGTATGTTTCGTCAATATATATGAAGGTAAAGAAATTTTTTTTTATTTCAAATGTCCTAACTGACAATGTCTCTTGGTCACAGGTTCAGTCAACAAAGCATCTGGCTTGTGTTCATGTATTAGAGTGTAATTCTGGATTGTATGTGCAATTATAGTATTTTTGGGTTTTTTTAATTACTTCATTGTAGATGGCGTTTAAAGCATCTTGTCGTATTGAGGAAGAACCGTGCCAGATGTGTACGTTGAATCACACTTCCACACACAGAACAGTTACATTTGTGCTTTGTTGTTTCGTAGCTTTTATAGTTGCTGGGGACTTAATTAATTAATTGTGTTAACGGAAGTTTTCTTTCATTCTTTGTTGTTATTCTATGCAGTCAGATTGCGTACTAATACTGGTCAGGGCCAACCGGTTACGAGACTGCGTAACCGGACAGACAGTAAAATTATTTGCATAATATATTTAATTAAGCCCCCATGCAGTTTTCAGCGGTGGATATTTCAAATGTTATCGATATTTCCTATGAATTGGGATCTAATCTGAATTTAGCTCTCATTGTACCACCTTGAGATACGGTGCATTTCAAGCTGAAGGAATTGATTTAGGGAACACTAATAAATATATTTTCCTGAAATTTGGCTTCATGATTCCTCGGGCATGTCCAGAAGGAGTAACAGGCAAAGTGCTTATTTTAATCTGCTCATTGGTTATTGCAAAAAATATGACCAAAAACACACGAGAAAACTACATCCTTGTTTCAAAAGCCCGCCATTTTATTATGTTTTGAATGTCAAAAACTGTGCCGGCCGTTGTGACCGAGCGGTTCTAGGCGCTTCAGTCCGGAACGCGCTGCTGCTACGGTCGCAGGTTCGAATCCTGCCTCGCCCATGGCTTTGTGTGATGTTCTTAAGTTAGTTAGGTTTAAGAAGTTCTAAGTCTATGGGACTGATGACCTCTTATGTTAAGTCCCATAGTGCTCAGAGCCATCTGAACCATTTTGAACCAATTTCAAAAACTGTGCTATTAATCCATGCACAATAACCTCTCGACTACAAAAATTATTTGTTTTTGTTGATTTCAGATACGATTTGAAGACTGCAGGACTTCCGTCGTCCACAAATCTCATTTTGAAGAGAACAACTATAACTCCTCGGATGGGAGGCTTAATGATTGAATTTCTTCTTTTTTTTAAAAAAAGTGCAGAACTGCTTCATTAGTTTTCCCAAAAAGAACTCGAAAAAATCGTTTATTTTATGGGCTGACCGAGGAGATGGACCTTTAAGATACTCCCGCAGTTAAGTTTTACATCTGAGGATTTCGCCAAGTTGATAACGGCTGTTTGAGTATTATTTGCTAGGAGTCCAGTCACAAAGACCTAATAGTCCGTGAGATCGCGATTTACTCATTAGGTGAAAGTTCGGAATTTATCGATTATCTTTCTTAAGTCAAGGAACTCGATATCAAACTCGGTATTTACGCCTCCTGCGCACATCGTTTGCTAGCTATAGATGTTTCCAGCCTTCTCATTATTCCTGGATCACCCCAGCTATCGTGACCAGCACAACACCGCTGCGTGCGCTCTCCTCACTGAAGCACAGCCATTGCTGCGCCATTACTTCCTAAGTTTTATATTAGAAAAAACCGTTTCCTGTCCAGAGATCACTTTTAGAAACTTGCCACATCCTGATCCAAAAATAAATACACCCTTGCTACCGGCTACACTACCTTCCTGTCCTGCCCCATCCATCTACCAAGTAAGCACCCTCAGCACTGTCCATCTCATGTCACCTCATCGGGTCACAATTGTCCGTGACTGGCTTCAAGAACGTTCTGGACAGTTCGAGTCAATAATTTGGCCACTCAGAGTGTCCGACGTGAACGGACGTAATCGAGAGGTCAGTTCGTGCACAAAATCTTGCACCGACAACAATTTCGCAACCGTCGATGGCTATTGAGACGGAATGGCTCAATATTTCTGTAGGGCACTTGCGACGACTTGTTGAGTCCATGCAAGTCGAGTTATTGATGTACGCCGGGCAAAAAGATCCAACACGATATTAGCAGGTATCCCATAACTTTTGTCGCCTCATTGTACGAATGTTTAGTTTCAGTGGGTGGCTAAATGCTGGCCACTTACAAGTTACTGTATGGCACATTGGCGTTTATTTAATATTATTGAACGTATTATATTTTAGTTCTGTTCTTGCAACTACTCCTAAAATTAGTTTTTTTATCGGTTTTTAGTTACTAATTCCTCTATAGAACAGAAGAAACCGTCCAGAAGAAATAATTAACACAACGCAAACGCGTTGTGCTAAACGTGATAAAATAAATAATCGGTGCGTTTTTTTTATTATTTAAATCATGACGTTACTAATTCTGAATGCGCACCAAGTGCTGCGTATATATGCATACAAAAAAGTTTGTATACTTATAATCTACATCTACATCTACATGATTACTCTGCAATTCACATTTAAGTGCTTGGCAGAGGGTTCGTCGAACCACAATCATACTATCTCTCTGCCATTCCACTCCCGAACAGCGCGCGGGAATAACGAACACCTAAACCTTTCTGTTCGAGCTCTGATTTCTCTTATTTTATTTTGATGATCATTCCTACCTATGTAGGTTGTGCTCAACAAAATATTTTCGCATTCGGAAGAGAAAGTTGGTGACTGAAATTTCGTAAATAGATCTCGCCGTGACGAAAAACGTCTTTGCTTTAATGACTTCCATCCCAACTCACGTATCATATCTGCCACACTCTCTCCCCTATTACGTGATAATACAAAACGAGCTGCCCTTTTCTGCACCCTTTCGATGTCCTCCGTCAATCCCACCTGGTAAGGATCCCACACCGCACAGCAATATTCTAACAGAGGACGAACGAGTGTAGTGTAAGCTGTCTCTTTAGTGGACTTGTTGCATCTTCTAAGCGTCCTGCCAATGAAACGCAACCTTTGGCTCGCCTTCCCCACAATATTATCTATGTGGTCTTTCCAACTGAAGTTCTTCGTAATTTTAACACCCAGGTACTTAGTTGAATTGACAGCCTCGAGAATTGTACTATTTATCGAGTAATCGAATTCCAATGGATTTCTTTTGGAACTCATGTGGATCACCTCACACTTTTCGTTATTTAGCGTCAACTGCCACCTGCCACACCATACAGCAATCTTTTCTAAATCGCTTTGCAACTGATACTGGTCTTCGGATGACCTTACTATTAGAGGTTCCAGCATAGAGCCTTGAGGAACACTCAATTTTCTCTCCATTGGCTCTTAATATGAGACAGTTATTGTACACAAACAGCTCCCGATAAGATTTTTCTGTATTGTATTGACAGTGCAAGGGTTTGATTTCCACAAATACACTCGTTCAGAATAACAATGTGACAATCGAGCACAGGTGTGGACGGAAGGACACGAACGAAATGTAGCGATGGTAGTACCAGTTGCGTGGTTCCGTACTGCACGCCGTTCACATCCTACTGGTTAACGTGGAGTCCTGATTTTGATTTCCAGGATCGCAATAAAGTTACGACTTTTGTGCGCACCTTTTCTGCTAGATTTGGATATACTGTTCCTTAAAACAAATATGCCGTGCAGAGAAATAAGCGGAACATGGAATTAATCACAACATTTATGTTACCGGCTATAGGCGACATTCACAGGTGGCAATGTAGTAATAGGTACCGGGTGATCAAAAAGTCAGTATAAATTTGAAAACTTAATAAAACACGGAATAATGTAGATAGAGAGATAAAAATTGACACACATGCTTGGAATGACATGGGGTTTTATTAGAACAAAAAAATGTTCACAAAATGTCCGACAGATGGCGCTGGACAGCAAAACGTCAGTGACTGCGCATGACAATCGTGTATAAAAGGAGCTGTAATGAGAGAGAGAATCAGATGCGCCAGCAGTCGCAGCATGTTGACGTTACCTGAAAAGGCGCTTTTAGTGAAGCTGTATTATCAGAATGGGAAACGTGTTAGTTCAGCGTTACGATCCTATTGCCATAGGAAGGGGATTCGAACGGGTAAAGGTCCGTTGACAAATGCAGCTGTGGCGAGAATGATTTCGAAGTTCGAAGCCACGGGTTGTTTAGACGATAGACACCGTAATGGCCGACCGAGCACAAGGCGTAATGCTGCTGAGACAGTTCAGGAAGAAATGGAGACTGTAGCGGGTTCGTCAATGCACGGGAAAGTCAGCGCTCATGCAGTCGCACGTCGCACCGGCAGTCCATACACTACTGTTTGGTTGGCACTGAGGCGTACCCTCCGATGCTATCCGTACAAAATCCACTGGCATCATGAACTGTTACCTGGCGATTTAATGAAGCGGAGGGCATTTGGGGTGTGGGCGTTTCAAAAGATGGCGGAAGATGACGATTGGTTGAGTAACGTGTTGTGGACCGACGAAGCTCATTTCACGCTCCGAGGGTCTGTCAACGCCCACAACTGCAGAATTTGGACTACCGAAAATCCTAGAACTGTCGTGGAAACTCCATTGCACGACGAGAAAGTCACGGTATGGGTTGGATTTACCACATCTACCGTTATCGGGCCTTTTTCTCTTCGAGGAAATGCGTGCTTCTGGTTTTGTAACTGCTACCGTGACGGGTGAGAGGTACGCCGATATGTTACAGAATCGCATCATCCCCAGCCTGGCTGATAAACACCTGATGGAACGTACGATGTTTACGCAGGATGGCGCTCCACCCCACATTGCTGGACGCGTGAAAGATCTCTTGCGCGCGTCATTTGGTGATGATCGTGTGCTCAGCCGCCACTTTCGTCATGCTTGGCCTCCCATGTCGCCAGACCTCAGTCCGTGCGATTATTGGCTTTGGGGTTACCTGAAGTCGCAAGTGTATCGTCATCGACCGACATCTCTAGGAATGCTGAAAGACAACATCCGACGGCAATGCCTTACCAGATCTCCAGACATGCTTTACAGTGCTGTTCACAACATTATTCCTCGGCTACAGCTATTGTTGAGGAATGATGGTGGACATATTGAGCATTTCCTGTAAAGAACATCGTCTTTGCTTTGTCTTACTTTGTTATGCTAATTATTGCTATTCTGATCAGAGGAAGCGACATCTGTCGGACATTTTTTGAACTTTTGTATTTTTTTGGTTCTAATAAAACCTCATGCCATTCCAAGCATGTGTGCCAATTTGTACCTCTCTATCTACATTATTCCGTGATTTATTCAGTTTTCAAATTTATACTGACTTTTTGATCACCCGTAGGTGTGGTTGGTGAATTTGACTGAAGAGGAGACCAAATCCCCTCTCTGACAAGTCGTTGCTCTGGTTGCTTCCTTGTGAACAACCAACTGCCAACCACTCGGATATTCTGACCTATGTATACTACGTCGGTAACACACTTTACTGAGGTCGAGATGGCCTATAACTGGGAAAGTCCCGCACATTCTGGGCGAAATCTAGGTTGAGACCTAAGGCAAGAGAACAAAAGTGCCACAGTCTCTCCCGAGCGAACAAAGCGATGGGCGAGCCCGCGTTCTCTGGAGAGCTGCCGGGCAAACAGCCCTCCTCCCCGCAGCTGGGGCCGCCATTCGCGCAACTTTTAATTCCAGTCCAAACGCGCGGCAATCGCATTAAATTCCGCTGCGCAGCGGCCCACCGCAGTGTCCTTCTCAAGTGGCGGGCGAGAGTAGTCGTCTAGCACGATACGATCGCAGTCGCGTTAATGGGATTTGTCGCCGGCGCCCTCTTCTCTGCTTATGTTTGAGCTGCGGTTTCCACAACAGTGGCGTGTTTTCAGTTCGCAGGGCAGAGTGGAAAAGATGACACCAGAGGAATGTGCCGTTCGTGTACCTGCCCATACGTTGTTTCGTAACGTGCTCAAACCTATGTCGTATCGTCTACTGGCTCGACAGATTAAATAAAAAATAATGGGATCAATGGTATCAGTTATAAATTCATTGTGACAGTAGATCACATTTGAGCATCAAAGGCATTACAACTACGTATTTTTTAAATGTTTATTTTCACAATCTCATTTGCATACATACGACATTGCAATGCAATTCCGTGTTGTTACCAAGTACGATGCAATGTTCCTTCGGACACGCATGCATCGTACATTTAAAAAAAAAAAGTGCACTGGAATATCGTATTTCTCCACCGGTACCAGGCAGAAACTTTCAATTGAAGACATGCGCGGAAAAACGGGCTACCCCTCAAATGTAAAAGCTTAGTGATTATTGTTGCCCTCTGTTGCCGGATACTGGACCTTTCAAAATTAACACTACAGTGTGTTAACTGTAAGACGGCAGAGTTGTGGTGGGTGAGGGGAGTGCGAGGAGAGGAGGAAGCAAGCATAGGCTGGCGAGGGGAGAGGAGCCGTTGGGGGGGGGGGAGGGGGGGGACAAGGCACGCTTACCAGTTGCAGTGTTGGCACTACAAATTGCGCGTCATGCTTACACGAAAGCAGACGAAAGGCATGGAAGTAAAACTCGCTTTAAATGTTGTTCGTAAACGAAACTGAAAGCGTCATGTACATTAAAATCTATGTATATAAAAATGAATGTATGTATGTTTGTCTACTATGCGCTCACAAACCATTCATCCGATTGCAATGAAACTTTGATGAGTTGTTCTCCGAACTGGACGCAGTGTTTGCAGGCTCGGCACAATCTTCCGCACTGAATGAAATTCCGCTATCTTGTCGCGAATGACACGCTGGTTGAAATCATCGATCATTACTTCGATTTCTCCACTTCTTTTCTTAAGTGAAAAGCGAGAAAGATTCATAAGAAAATGCCTTCTGCACTGCATGTATTTTTTTGAATTTGGAAATGTACTATAATATGAATGTGTTTCGAAATAATACAGTAACCAGTGGTGTTTCCATACAAAGCAATACGGTAGCAAGGAAAAATGAAATATAAGGTAATTCCGACGAAACAGGGGCTCCTTCAAAGTGATCGCGAACAAAATATCTGAAATGGAAACTCACCTTTTCTTGCCAGGCGTTTGTGGTGATACGCCAGGATGATTCTTGGAAAACTGTTTGAATCTTCCAATGCTACGCATGCTTTGTCCTGTGCATGTAGCAGCTCTCACTGAAGATTTGTAAATGGGGTGAAGCAATTTTTTCTGCTCCCTTTCCCTTTCGCAGCATTCAATCACACGCAATATAATTTTGCGAGCATCGCTACGTAATACTGGTTTCCTTCTAACCGTAGGCCTACCGGTAGGGGTTGTTGGCGACTCCAGAGATGGGCCAGCAACTACCTCTTCACTCATTTTGGTAATGTTTAGCACAACTGCACAATAAAAACACGCAGAACAGTACAGCGCGAAACAATAACGAAGCAGACGGCAATGGCTACCTTGTACAACACAGTCAGCTACGTAATGTTGGCAGCAGTCGAAACTGTGTGCCTACCGAAGCCTCCCGACGTTTACCGACTTCTACCGATTCAGGACTGGGGAGAGGTCTGCCATCTAAAAGTTTACACACTGCAGTCTCATCCGTAAATATCAGGCCGGCCGGTGTGGCCAAGCGGTTCTAAGCGCTTCAGTCTGGAACCGCGCGACCGCTACGGTCGCAGGTTCGAATCCTGCCTTGGGCAGGGATGAGTGTGATGTCCTTAGGTTAGTTAGGTTTAAGTAGTTCTCAGTTCTAGGGGACTGATGACCTCAGATGGTAAGTCCCATAGTGCTCAGAGCCATTTGAACCATAAATATCACATTAGGATATTTAGGGGTGAGACCAGAGCCAATTTTGACAGTTCCCGTACCCAGCAACAGATGGCAACACTTGCCTGTAAGCTTTTACATTTGAGGGTTAGCGCGCACATGTCTTCAATTAAAATGTCACCGGCCCCTCACTCCCGCGCACCCCCCACCCTTCCCGCCCTGTACGGTATTTAGGATTTACATAATTTGCACGGGTGCAGGGCGCAGGACGACACGTGAATGACCACATATGGAAATTTGGGTCTGGCGGTGAGTCGTGCGCGGATGGCAAAAGCAGTTAAAGCGACCTCTCACTGAAAGCTGGAGATCCGTGTTCGACTATCGGTCTGGCACAGATGTTCATTTTCAACATTCTACTGTACAGCTGATGCTTGTCTGTATTCGCAACTGCGAATGCTTCAGATATCCAAATGAAAAATGAAAATGTTATGTACATAGTTCCGCGTAGTCAGCGCATACACAACTTTCCCACTGGAGCGGGCCCCGCTAAGCACAATAGTGCAGGCGCAGCACTCGTCCGTCTCCGCACTACGAGATGGCGCTGCCATAGAGACGGACCAAATTCTGCTTCCGCCGATCCGCGTATTAATATGTAACGCAGCCAATGAGATTGCTGCTAACGTAGAAGCTTTTCTCCTCGCGGATCACACTCGCACAGTGATACCTGAACGCTCGAGGTATTATAACGAATGTACAGACCTCCGATTAGTCAGTCTGCATTCTTCTGCATTAATCTGCATTTGTCTGCATTAGTCTGCGTTAGTCTGCATTAGTCTGTACCAGTCTATACTCAAGTTTTAGTCTGCGCCTAATAAGATTATTATATTCCTGTACATGGCCGTGAAGAGAAATGTATAGACACTTTGTCAAGTATCAGAGATATGTGAGAATAAGATTAACGTACCAAGACCAAAGGAACTTCAGATTGTCAATTGTAAACAGCTTCCAGAACCAAGTTAAGTTATTTTTATGCTTGTTATTATTTTAATAAATGTGTGTGAAAATTAAGCAAGTTCTGTTTAAAGTTGGTTACCGTCAATCTGCTACTCTAAACGTGCAAGTGGCATTTCTATCGTCTGACCTAACGGCAGAAGATAAACACGCCACGATAAGACCACGAGACATATTGCTAACACTCGCCTACTCCGTTAGAGCGACAAGTCAAATAATCTGATGGTGTGTGTACCGAAGGTCTTACAGTACGCACACCACAGAAAATAAGAAGCATTTATAAAAATAGTTAAACAGACGGTGAAAACGTTTTCAAAAACACTGATTTAAAAAACAAAGTTTCATCATTTGATTATTTACTCAAATAAATACCTACCATTAATTTTATTTTTCATTTATGTGTTTGAAGATGAACCAAACTAGTAATAATTTATAATAGTACAACAGTGAAAAATAAACACTCCTGATTTTAATTTAATGTTTCACTAATGGTCACAAACGCAAAAATTTACTTCTTTCTTTACCAAAAGACATAGGACCAAAACTAAATCCATACAATAAATAGACAACTGAATATCACAACTAATACAATTGTTATTGCGGTCTTTGACAGTACACCGCCAACACAAAGCCCAGACGACCACTACACAAACGGTGACGAATGTAACTGAAATTTGCAAATCTACTGGCAGCTCTGCCGATGGAACAGTACATATTACTAAGAAAGAAAAAGAAGAAGAAAAAAAGACTGATAATTACATGCCTCGTTTTGTAAAGAGGACGTATATCGGCCTATAATTAGCTGCGGAAATTTATTGTTACTACACAGGACACATGACTCAATTAACATGGATAGCGACACAATTAACACAGCTATAAGAGGTCGAAATAAGGCTCAACATCTTCTGCACCAACTATTCCTGCTATAAAAACATGTGGCGTATGACGCTCGCTACCAGCAATGCAGCTCTTATATCTTTTAAAATAATGGTTGGCCACTGCACACAATGAAGTAAACTTCTCTAGAAAAGCAAATGGTTATACTTATTACATAAGTATTGCCTAACCATAGGGAAAGTGTAGGACCTTAGGGATTTCAAGTCAGATCGAGAATACAAAACGTTTATTTAATCTAATCAAGTGAGCAACTGAAAATCGTAATAGAGAACACTATCCTGAAACTTGTAGGAAAATAAAATAAAATGGCTGAACTCTGGTCGAGTCGCATTTAACTGGAAGACTTCGAGAAACAAATAATGAATAAGACTTCCACATCTGAGCAGCTCGCAAAAGCAAAATAAATGCGCAAGTATTTAATGTAGCAAATCATTCAAGATGCGCAACCAAATATGTGTAATGCGAGCTACTCAGAAGATGAATTTCGCTATCGCCTGAGCGAAGCTTACATCTTCAAATACAGTGAGAGTTCCAGTGAGCACCACACAATAGCCTGGAAACGAATCTTCTCCAGTTCAGTTTCTCTCCTGAACTCTCGCAGTTATCTGGCTCCAATTGGAAGAGAGGCTGAATGCTGCTGCCAATATGACGAACAAATACGTTACTTTTTCTGCGTAAAAAGTGTAGAAAGCAGCAGAAACTTCCATACAAAATCTTGAAAAACGCATCATTACGGTTCGTGAGGTTGGAACTGCTTTTGAACAGTCTCTCTCCGTTAGTCAGCACAATATACTTTGCTTCTGGAGGCAGAGGCGTTACTTTAGACTGAACAGTAATTTTGGACGGAATCGCCAGTAGACGACTGCTCTCTGATGCATGGACAGAAAGGCGAATTTCACCTCCGAGCACCCTCAGGGGAAAACTGTGGCAACCTGCAACAGTACGGCTGAGGCAAGCGGATTAGCGCCGGGAACTGTCCACGATGAGCATGTCAAGAAACAGAATCAGTTCCCAAAAAACTGGCTGCCACCCAGAGGGCATTCGTTCCTTGGTTTTGGGACACCGTGAAAAACCTCTGCCGACCCAACGGAACTGCCAAGCTCTGCACACCCACTTCCTTCTGGCGGAATATCGAATACTTACCACTCCCAGCAAAAATGCACCAAGCTCACACAATCAACTATCGCGTAATTGTAACAGACCTGGGTCAGAATCGCAAAGTGACATGCAACAGTCATGTTACAAGACTAAAATAATATATGTGTTGTGAACCTGATGGTAATTGTCATCAAAAGCAGTTGAGCAAACTTTTGATAACTTTCTGATCCGGGACTCGACGAAAAGACAAGCTACTGCCAGTCAGTATGCCACTGATGGCTCGTTGCGGGTTGAGTTGTCCGCGTCTGGTGTTGTAACTGTCTCGTGCGTACAGATAATTCCGCACAGTCCAGGGGGCACCAAGGCCTGAAGACCCGTAGCATTAGTCAACGGTGTAATGGTAGTACCCCAGCGGTGTGCACCACGTGAGGTGAATCACCACAGCCTGCCGCTCTCACGCAGATAATCTTATCCTGTGATGACGTCACATTTCATGACCCACTCACTGACTTCATGACTTTTCTGGTTCTACTCTGCACGCGGCTTTCGCACACGCATCACTATCGTACCTACCCGATAGCTGCTGTTTCACGGCGCGACAATCGACACAAACAATGCTCAAGGCTTGCCTCCGCTCACGTTTTGTAACTCTTTCAAATGGCATACACTAAAAGCAACTAAAAGCACCACTCAGAGCTTCTCTACAGTCCTTTCCTCTGTACGTTCTACACAGCTGCTCACCGATTCTCAGCTAGTATTTTCCAGTTATAATCCTTTACATGTCTTTCCTTATAGTAAAAGTCGTGTGATTACGTCGTTTTCATATCTTCTTCAAAGAGCCGCACTTTTCACCATAACCAGCGTATTTACGCGCACCAGTCACATTAATGTGACCATCTGTCAAAAGTGCGCCTAATCCCCTAACCATCACGGAGCTACTTCATCATGAAATTAAAGGTACTGGAATAGACATCCTAGAAGAAATGGAGATTTTTAAACATCTGCAATTTGATAAGGATAACCTCCTTAATAATCAACTTCAGTTAAAAAACCAGAATTTTTTGAATGTTTTATGCCATTATTTACAATATGATGACCAGATAATGGTTGGTTGGCAGAAGCCGAGCAGTATTTCGGTGACGGTGTGACACAGATGGTCGTTGTTTGACGTACTTTATTTTAGACATCCCTTAAGGTAGTGGCTAGCATGCGTGGATTTGAGCACGTGACATTTTGGTATATGAGTCCCATCAGGTGGTCTTTCTAGGTACGGTGCTTACATAATGTGGCACACATGATTTTTAAATAATTAAAATGCCCGCATCCGTCCCATAGACAATAGTCATATTCATATAAGTGGTTACTAGCCCATGAGCGGTGAAATGGAGCCTCAGGTGACAAGATGAGGTTTAACTGGTCCGTCTCGACCTTTTGGGATTTAATCCCCTTTACATTTATTTGTAGTTGCAATCCAGAGACGACTTCATCCTTATCCATTTATGGCATGCACATGGGCATGATAGTAGCTATCTTTTATTTCTTTTTAATTCTTCCCTGTAAAGAACATGCTGTTTTCCCATATCAAGTGTCCATAAAATTTTCGTATGTGTCTTTTCGGGTCAAGCATGTTTTATCATCTCATATCTATTTAACAATAGCCTTAATTATAAGAGGCGATAATTCTCTTTTGTAGCACGTAGTGAAATTGACCTCTGTCGGTCGATACAGTATAAGGGCGACGAAAGGGCGTTGCACGTCCGTTCACGCAGTTACCATATTTTTTCAGGTAAAACATAATTTGACCTATGCTGTTCATTTGCTATTACGTGGCGATGAAAAGGCGCTGTTCGTTCACTCACGCATTATTTTTAGTAATTAGATAAAAAAATTAATCTTCATAATATTCTTCATTCAGTGCGTGTCAGCAATAAGAAGTATATCTACATCAACTGATAAGAACACCTACTCGACCATCTGTGTACAGGTTAACCGAGATTATTGCATTATGGCGTTTATATACTACGGTTTCGCTGTTTTAGGTCCTATGTTCAAATGGCTCTGAGCACTATGGGACTCAACTGCTGTGGTCATCAGTCTTAGGTCATATGTCATCTTTGATTAATAACGGTGGGTGCGTTATGGAGCATTCGTTGTGAAAGGGCAGATATATTCTAATAGTGTAACTCGGGGTAGTGTGTTCGAACTTATATAAATCCATGCATAGTTTGTTACGTGTTAGTCATAATCTGGTGCAGAGGCTTTATGTTTAAGATTTTCAACCTTTCTAAAAGTTATTTGTTTTAAGACATAGCTGCGTTGGTCTTTTATCTTTGACAGCCATGGTCTCAGTCATACATGCGCAATGTTCCCCGCCATGTTCGTTTGCAGCGCTTTATCTAGTCCTACTTAGTTTCTCGTGAGCTCCCGAGGCCCACCACACGGCGTCCATGGAGACGAGGCGCACGCCGGAGCTTAAGTCAAGCCTTGGTGGTGACTTAGTACTTACGTACCGCATTTTTAAAATGTGACTACGCCTTCCCAGGCTATTTTAGTTTTATTTCTAGACCATGCCCTCTTAGACAAATCATAGATTCAGGTATATCTTCTGAAGAAGGCTCAATTGTTTGGGCCGAAACCTAAGTAAAGGTTGGTTTCATAACCGCAATCGAGGCTGATAGTTATTGGAATATATAAGAATATATAAGAAACTATCTTTTGCAGCGTGGACGTGCGGGAAGAGAGTCAGGGAGGTACCGACAGGTTGTGGAGCCATGCCGACTCCCGTGTCGTGGCCAGTTGCGCTAGGTTTCTCGGCTGAGGATCCGTGGCGGGAACAGCCCGATCACAGTAGTTCAAATGGCTCTGAGCACTATGGGACTCAACATCTGAGGTCATAAGTCCCCTAGAACTTAGAACTACTTAAACCTAACTAACCTAAGGACATCACACACACCCATGCCCGAGGCAGGATTCGAACCTGCGACCGTAGCAGTTCCGCGGTTCCGGACTGCAGCGCCACAACCGCTAGACCACCGCGGCCGGCGATCACAGTAGTGATTTGGTTTAGATCCAGGGCGTTTGGTGGCCTAGGGAGTACGGTAAACTCGTACTCTTCAAGCCACGCGTGTACGCTCCAAGCTGTCGGACTCGGCGCATCATCCTGCCGGTAGTTGCCACAGTGCTGGGGAAGAACAAAACTGTTTGTAGGGGTGGACATTGGCCCCAAGGGTAGATGCATACTTCTGTTCATCCATTGTGCCTTCCAGAACGACAAGGTGACGCAGAGAATGCCATGAAAGCATTCTTCAGAACCTTAACACTCCTTCCTCCGGCCTGGATCCTTCCGCCGATTGTTGGAGGGTCGTACACTCCAACGGCCATCTGGCATCTGCAAAGGCCACCTGTCGCCACTCAGTGGACGTCGATGTGCGGTATTGGTCTGCAAATTTCGGCCTACGTCGCTGATGAACGGCGGTCAGCGTGGGTACAACAACCAGGTTCCTGCAGCGGAGGCCCGTGCGGAGTAATTTTCGCTGGACAGTCGTTGAGGAGACACTGTTTGTAGCCCTGTGGTTCAACTGGACACCTTGATCAGCAGTTGCACGTCAATTCCGTACACATCTCATCACTGTCACCTAAGGCCAGAGGTGGACCACACTTGCCCTGTAGCCGGTTTTGGATAGCCCTGTTTTGCCATGCATTGTCTACTGAGCCGTGGCTAGCTCATGTCATGCGTTGGATTTAACCTTGGTTGCTATTCTGTGTTTAGTCTACCGCGCTTATCACGATTATGCTGTTATCCTCTCTCTCCGCGAGTGCCAGCAGCGGTTTGTTTCGGTATTCGCACCTTGTACTATATTTGGCATGGCGCTTATGGTTTCCGGCTGGGCTGTGTGCGGGCAGTTGGTCGGTTGGCGTGGAGCAGCAAGGAAATCTCCGCGGCGCGTAGTTTGGTCGAGGCCGCTGGCGGCATCCACGCGTGGTCGTAGGGTGTGTGGTGCTGTTCCCATTGCTAAGAGGTCCGTGGCTCACCGATCCCGCACACGAAAGTTGGGTTTTGACTTAATCTACCGACAAGTCACGACTGTTCACATTGTGTCGTTTGGATTTCGTTGTCGGCTGTTGGGACATTCCCGCGAGCAACAACGTGTGTTTTCAACTTGGCAAGTTTTAGCCACTCTCCGGTGGAGTTTAATAACTGTGCTTGTTTATTTTGAATTGAAGTGCACCAGCGGAATCTTCTGCCTTGTGGCCGTTAACGTTCCGGTTACCTGCCCTGGCCGTTGACGTAAATTCAGGCAGTGTATTTTCCTCATCGTGTTGTCGCTGTACAGCACGGTGTGTAGTTTGACAACTCAATGTATAATTGGTTGTTGGCGCCAATACCTTCTACATTGTTCCATTGAACTCCTTGTTGTGTGCTGGTCGGGTGAAGCAGAAGTTATCTTGTCGGTGGGTCCGTTGACTGTCTGTCGGTTGGGTTGTTGTTGGATAGAGGATGGTTGGGCCGACTGCCTGTCTCACCTAGGCGAGCGTTAGTGTTTGAATTCCAGGCCGACCCTCGGAAACTTCTGAGCGCCGTTGGGTGTACTGCCTTTTCTTATTTGTTCTTGTTGTTTGTATTTGTATGGCTTCTAGCCGATTTTTAAATTAAGGTTGTTTTTCCCTTAAGGCGTAAGATTGTTTGGGCCTTCAGCCTAATTCAAAGAACTGTTTTAAGGTAAGGCCTTGGCCTTTTAAAAATTTATATTGGCCTGAGTCTTAAGTGACAGGCCTTCAGCCGATTTTAAATTAAAGTTGTTTTGCTCTTAAGGCATCAGATTGTTTGGGCCTTCAGCTTAATTAAAGAACTGTTTCAAGATAAGGTCTTTTGCCTTTCAAAAATTTAAGTTTGATTTGAGTTGGGCCTTCAGCCGATTTTTTTTTAGTTAAAGTTTTTTTGCTCTTAAGATGTGAAATTGTTTGGGTCTTCAGCCTAATTGAAAGAACTGATTTAAGATAAGGCCTTCTGCCTTTCAAATTTCTGATTTTGGTTTGAGCCTTCAGTTATTGGCTTTCAGCCGATTTAAAATTAAAGTGGACTTACCCTTAAGGCATGAGATTGTATGCCGCATTCATCCGCTAAATTAATGCTGTATTTTTTTAAACATTTTCTTGGCTCTTGTAATGTTTGGTCAAATAAATAAAGCTATATGTTCGAGTGTAACTTACAGCCGCTTATTTTGGCCGCTTCCCACAATTTAAACTACCTGTTCGTTCCTGTGGGTTTAGCAGAGCATCTCATCTATTTTAACCACAGAGGCACGCGAACGGTCTGCGAACTTGGCCGTTTCGGAAATGTTTCCATCCTTCCCCTAAAACCCAATGATCATGCCGCTTTGAATGTCAGATAAATCGTTCTATTTCCGCCTTACGTCAACGACTGTATTGTTATCCGCGTCCCCCCCGACACGCTTTATATACCCTCTAATGCTAATACTACCACCTGCCGTCTGTGAGTGGTTACTGCACGTTAACGTCGAACATAGGCGGTGATCGCATTAATGTGACTGGAGCGTGTATTAATCTAACGATACTTGCTGAATTTTCTCGGGTGTCAAATGAATGTTCGAAAACACCATTCAAGGCACAACGTTTCAGGCTATACAGATGCACTCACGCTAAAACTTGTAAGTAGGCTGTTTAGGTTTTTATGTTGGTAACGCCACGTAGTGCTCTGGATGAAAATCGCTGACTGCGCTGTGTGCAGTCTGTGGCTGGTTGGACTCATTGTTGGAATATTCGCTAGTGTAGCGTTCGGGAGTTGGATGTGAACAGTGTGTAGTGTTGGACAGTTGGAGGTGAGCCGACAGCAGTGGTGGATGTGAGGAGAGAGATGCCAGAGTTTTGAGAGGTTACTATGAGCGGATGATCTGGACGTGTGTCCGTCAGAAAAATTTGTAAGACTGGATGTCATGAATTGATTTATATATATATATATATATATATATATATATATATATATATATATATATATATATATATATATAATGACTTTTGAACACTATTAAGATAAATACGTTGTTTGTTCTCTATCAAAATCTTTCATTTGCTAACTATGCCTATCAGTAGTTAGTGCCTTCAGTACTTAGTGCCTTCAGTAGTTTTATTTAGCTGGCAGTATTTTCGCTCGCTGTATTGCAGTACTTCGAGTTACGAAAATTTTTGTGAGGTAAGTGATTCATGAAAGGTACAGGTTATTGTTAGTCAGGGCCATTCTTTTGTAGGGATTTTTAAAAGTCAGATTGCGTTGCGCTAAAAATATTGTGTGTCAGTGTAGTGTTGACTAGAATAAGTAAAGAGAGAACTGTCTGAGTACGTTCAGTTTTACTCAGCTGTTTCAGTATCAAATAACGCAGAAGTTTACCAGCACAGTCATTCATAATTTTCTAAGGGGACATTTCAAACTACGTCTTAGTAGCAAATACTACACGCCTGTTAACAGTAGCGAACAAACTACTAAATCGGTAATATCTTGTTTTACTACATCTCTCTGGCAAAGAGAATTTCGTAAAGTTGTTTGAAAATGTAAGTTTTTTTCGTGTTCTTCGCATTCGGCGGCACTTTGAAGTACTCACGGAACACCACTGCAAGTGCTAGACGTTTATGAATCGAGTAGAGAGGAATAGCAGCTACGAAATGGTTCGTATTTCGTCAGACACCTCACTGTCGGAACAAGTACCATCGTGTTTATTTTTTACTATTACTCAGCATTCATACAAACGAAAAATAACGCAGCATTTATATAAAACGGACATAAAAGGACGTACATAAACAAGCAATCTATAACAATAAGCTGGACGTAAGAAGTGTAAACAGATATAAGGACTGAAAAAGGTGAGATGAAACGCAGCGGTAATGAGATGCAGTACTAAGGGATTCAAGGAGGAATGCTGTGCCTAGGAAAAACATAATCATAAATGCTTTGAAACCAATCACTGAATAAATGTGCGTTATAGATATGTTTATGGTTTTCATAAGCACTCTGTCTTGTGCCATCTGACTTTCGAAAACCAATTTTAAATGTTTCACGCTCCCTGTCTTTTCAGATTTACCAACGAATCGCTCACGTATCACGTTTATTGGTCTGAGTGTAAGCATTCATTAAATGATTATTTCTTCTGTGCCACTGGTAAACAGACGCTAGAGAGTTTCTTTATGATCAGTTACAGTTAGTGAGGTACGCTCGGACAGTCTTCCCACGCATTCATTGTGAGTCAGAGCAACTTGTGGGAGCGCATTGTGTGTATGTCTTTACAGCTAGCTCACCGATTACCTTGCATTTAGCAGAAGACACTGCTTACCGATAATAGCTGTTTTGACGTACAGCGTTTTCCAATTACAGCAACAGAAAGTCACAAACAGAATTAAATTTACAATCATAATCTGATTCGTCTTGCTGCGTTTCAAGTACATTTATGCATTATAGGCTATATTTAAAATGTTGAGTCAAAGGGGAGACGTCATTCCAGATGCAGAAGGTCTGCTGCAGGATTAGCCGATTCCATTCATATTTGGCAGGTCGCTTGTGTACAATCTAAAATGAAAGACTATAAAAATTTTGGCTCAAATTCTCCACTTCCTTCTCCTTCTTGAAAAAAGCACCCCTGAAGTTCACGACGCGCAGTCGACTAAAAATTGACGAAATACATACATAACTGAAAACTGAGCATATTTTCCTAGAAATTGAAAAAAAGAAACTTTTTAGAGTTTCTCATATGTACGCATAAGGTAAACACACAGCAATGAAAGGGTCGGTGACGTGGCGACCAAGGCATCTGGCGAGCTGAGAACCTGCGTTCGATTCCGAAGTGCATTTTTTTTTTCATTTGTATTTATTCCGTTTCGAACTTGTTAGGAATACGGGGTTTAATAAGGTAAGTAAATCAATTATGAATAATAGATATAGGCAAATAAATATCTCAAACGAGTTGAATTAGTATACAATTAAAATTTTAAGTCTCGTTGTATGAAGACAATTTCTAGTAAGATTGCATTCGACGCGCGTTATTGCATAAGGGATAAAAATGAACCCTTGACGCAGTTGGTAGTATACATAAAATAATGTATCCGTGCACAGCACAATATTCCATCAAGACATCTGGAAATTTTGTGCCTAAGGTTTTCTTGTGCTTATAAGAAACTAAAGAATAGTTTAGTCCTCGCGGCACAGAAGACGACAACTGAGGAGTAACTAAATCGTCAAAAAGAGTGTTTACATCACTAGCTCAAAATCTGACAATAAAGGTTACGAAACATATCTTGAGAACATTTGAAAGGCATACGTTACTTATACCAAGTTTTGTCTGATATCGGATACCTGGCGTGCACAAATTAATACCGCAATGCATTATAGCATGTTTATAGATGACGAGAGTCAACCGACCTGCACAGTACAAGTACAATGGAAATTTCGTGCGGTTTGGGCCTCCCGGCGGGCAGACTGTTCGCGTGGTGCAAGTCTTTCGAGGTGACGTCACTTCGGCGACTTGCGCGTCGATGGGGATGATAAGGACAACACAACACACAGTCCCTGAGCGGAGAAAATCCCCGACTCAGCCGGGAATCGAACCCGAGCCGTTTGGTGTGACATTCCGTCGCGCTGACCATTGAGCTACCAGGGGCGGACACAGTACAAGTAATAACCCCAAACTGCACACTTGAGTGCCACCCATGTGATGTTTATTTTTATCGACAAGTTAAAAACTCTTTTTCGAAGCTTCGAAATTGCAATCTGCTTCTGGAAACCCATCGCGAATTGTGCAGACGCGCGATGCAATAACAATTCACAGCGTAATTCATCACGAACAGGTAGCTCTCAGCACCCACGTTTCAGGCAATGCTATCTTAAGCATCAAAATTAATTACCGAAAAACAAACACCTTTAAATGTAAAACAAGTATGTTTTCCACCGAATCTATGTAAGAAACGATGTAGCTGCGCGAAGATTGTATTCACTTGATGTTCGTGATGCCGCGAATATATTTGATAAGTACCATCCATCTAAATATTCGAAAGAAATGGAGCACAGGTAACAGAGCCGGCCAGTGTGGACAAGCGGTTCTAGGCGCTTCAGTCTGGAACCGCGCGACCGCTACGGTTGCAGGTTCGAATCCTGCCTCGGGCATGGGTGTGTGTGATGTCCTTAGGTTAGTTAGGTTTAAGTAGTTCTCAGTTCTAGGAGACTGATGACCTCAGATGGTAAGTCCCATAGTGCTCAGAGCCATTTTTGAATAGGTAACAGAGTGAGTGAAAGAACCATTATAAAGGAACAAGAATTGAAGTTTAGACTCTTTACTAATCCAAGTCCTTTCAGATTTTTATTTGCCTACTTTGTAATTAATAAGACACAAAGGAATTACTGACATTGCCTGGGAGCGGACATTGATTGAAATCAGAGGGCAGAGTACAAAAATTATGCCGGATCGGGACACGATGCCGAGTTGGCTGTTGTCTAGACACATGCTATGACCACTGAGCCATTCTGTCGCAGGGGCCGTCACATGTTAACTCATAAAGTCGCACTCTGCGAGTGGTTATTGCACGTTGACGTCGACATCGGCGGTGGTCACATTATTGTGACTGGACCATACACACTGATGAGCCAAAATATTGAGACCACTGCCCACCGCGACCTAGGATGCCACCACGTGGCGTTGGATGCACGTGACGCAAAAAGAAATGTGTGTAAGCGGAGCAGATACGGACGGGGGATTACCGTAGCGAAGATATGGGCTGCAGTTGGTGAAATCCATTGACATAATCGACTTGGACGAAGGGCAGATTATTATTAAGCAGAGACTTTGAACGTGTACTTCGAAAACGGCGAAGCTGGTCGAATGTTCAAGTGCTACTGTCGTGAGCATCTACGGAAAGAGGTAGAAGGAGGGTGAAGTAACCATAGTCGCTAAATGGTTGGACGTCCATGACACTTAACGTGGGTTTCGGATGGAAACGCGTCGCCTCTTCAGGTGAATCACTTACTTGCTACACTAGGTCGATGGTCGTCTCCACAAATGCAGTTATCGAAGTGATCGGCGGCTCAAAACGTGCAGGAATAATATGGTGTATTGGAATCATGAATAAAACCAACCTGCTATCTGAAAACAATGTGGTGCGTTACTTACTGAACCCCCCTCGAACAACAGCGCAACCTGCAGGCTTGACTAGCATCTGCATTTATGTTCAAGCATGTATTTCTCGCGGCATTTCCGTATTTTTGTCCAACCGTTGTAGATATTACAAATATTAATGTGTTGGGTCTTTCGACAACGTGATGTTGTCTGCTATTATTTATGAGTGACCAAACTAAAGAAATAGAGAGGGGTATGCCACGTCCATACATCACGAAGGGACTAAATTGGTTGCCGAGTTTAAGGTATACATGCGACAGACAAATGCTGCCCGTGGCACCTGATGCTCCTAGTCTACAAAGCACTGAGTGTACATCACCACCTCTGCTCCCTTTCAGAGTGAAATTTTGCAGTGTTAAAAGGCATATAGCACACTGTTCTGACTGGCTCCATCCCAAGCAGAATGTTCTCTAATGACATTGTCGTTGCGGTAACTGGACATTAAACTCTAATCTTCGGCTCAACAGCTGTTGTTACCAGCATAGCGATGTACTCATCATATGCTGCAGCCAGGCGTTCGTGTGGGTTCCTGGGCACGTCGGCGTAACGTCCCGTGAGACTGCTGATGCTGCTGCCAACTCCACCGCCGAGGCATTTTAGTAATTTTGTCGCTCTGACAGTATGTGGTGATGGAGGTGGAAACGGGTCTCTTTACATAGGGGACCAACTCTGACATTGCTGAACCTGAGGATGCGGGCCTGCCAGGCATCTGAAGTTGTATTGACGCGGCACCGGGAGAGGGACAATATACACTCATGCTCATAAATTAAGGATAATTGCAGAATGTGGTGTCACACAACGTGGCACTACACAAAACTGGCACTAATAGTATAGGCACATAGGGAACACACACGACACAGATCTGTAAGTCCACGTTATTGGTGATAAGTCGAGAAAACCATCCCGAAACACATGTGCTACAAAAAGCCACTGTTTCCTGCGCATGTACCCCGACATCAATATGGGATATGATCACCTTGCACACGTGCACAGGCCGCACAACGGATTGGCATACTCTGGATCAGGTGGTCGAGCAGCTGCTGGGGTATAGCCTTACATTGTTGCACCAGTGACTGTCTGAGCTCCTGAAGTGTCCTAGGGTTTGAAGACGTGCAGCGATACGTCGACCGAGAGCATCCCAGACGTGCTCAATGGGTTTTAGGGCTGGAGAACAGGCATGATATCTTCCGTTTCAAGGTACTCCTCCTCCACGATGGCAGCTCGATGGGGCCGTACGTTATCATCCACCAGAAGGAAGGTGGGACCCATTGCACCCCTGAAAAGGCATACTGGTGCAAAATGACGTCCCGATACACCTGACCTGTTCCTCTGTCGAAGACATGTAGAGGTGTACGTGCACGAATCAAAATCCCACCCCAAACCATCAAACCACGACCTCCATACAGGTCCCTTTGAAGGACATTAAGGAGTTGGTATCTGGTTCGTGGTTCACACCAGATGAAAACCCGGCGAGAATGACTGTTGAGACTATACGTGGACTCGTCCGTGAACATAACCTGGGACCACTGTTCCAATGACCATGTACTGCGTTCCTGACACCAGCCTTTACGGGCTCTCCTGTGACCAGGGGTTAGTGGAATGCAACTTGCAGGTCTCCGGGCGAATAAGCCATAGCTGTTCAGTCGTCTGTAGACTGTATGTCTGGAGACAATTGTTCCAGTGGCTGCGGTAAGGTCCCGAGCAAGTCTACCTGCAGTACTCCGTGGCCGTCTGCGGGCACTGATGGAGAGATGTCGGTCTTCTTGTGGTGTTGTACACTGTGGACGTCCCGTACTGTAGCGTTTCCTGTCTGCTGGAATCGTTGCCATAATCTTAAGATCACACTTTGTGGCACACGGAGGGCCTGTGCTATGACCAGCCTCTAGTCGCCCTAGCATTCTACCCCTCATAACGTCATCAATATATGTTCTTTGAGCCATTTTCAACACACAGTCACCATTATCACGTCTGAAAACGTCTGCACACTTACTCGCTGCACCGTACTCTGACATGCACCAACACACCTCTGTGTATGTGGACTGCTGCCAGCGCCACCGTGCGACGACCGCAGGTCAAATGCACCGCATGGTCATACCCCGAGGTGATTTAAACCCGCAAACCGCCCACCAGACCGTTGTTTCACCATATATCAGCATTATCATTAATTTATGAGCATAAGTGTACATCTTCCCTACCTTGCAGTGACCTTTCGCTTGACACCACTGAAGTCGCAAATGGCGGTGATTTGGAGGATCTGTCCTTCAGTGTCACTCTTGTGCCAACTGCTGCTCAAATTTCTGCAGCAGATGCGGTGCACTGCGCTAGTGCCGTAAGCCGAACACAACGGTCCGGAGCCCGGTCTTGCTACCTTATATTCTCGTGACACCGTTGGCAGAAATCATGTACAGTGGCTACATTGCTGCCATGTCTTTCTGCAGTATCGAGAAAGGAACATCCAGCTTCTCGTAGCCCTTTTACACGATCTGATTCGAACTCAGTGTGGTGTTGATAATGGCATCTTTGTCGCCTCAGAGGCATTCTTAACTAACACCGACTCACCAAGTCCAACCTAACGCGCACGACCGTTACAACGTATATTTAAAGAAAACTTAATCTGGAGCCTCATAGTAGCGCTTCTAGCGACCCTCTTAAGCGACTGGAGCAAAATTTTAATAGACATCTTTCAAGTGTAGAGACACGTCTGAGCGGTTCTAGGCGCTACAGTCTGGAACCGCGTGACCGCTACGGTCGCAGGTTCGAATCCTGCCTCGGGCATGGATGTGTGGGGTGTCTTTAGGTTAGTTAGGTTTAAGTAGTTCTAAGTTCTAGAGGACTGATGACCTCAGCAGTTAAGTCCCATAGTGCTCAGAGCCATTTGGACCAGACACGTCTACCGACTTTAGTTTATGTCGCACAAATCCTTCTTGCTGCTGCTATTTTTCTTCCGTTAGTGTATATGGTTGCATGGCTCTTCCATCCTCAGCTCCCCGTTCACTATCTTTCAAAGACAAAATTGTAAATACGTATCGAAGCTACATTTTGCCGAGTCACCTCACCGTCATCATTAGGATTAAAGTGCATTGACGTTGTCGGCGACTCTTCCACTGTGAGCTGCTGTTGGCAATTCGTTTTCCTTGGTCGTGGCCAATCGCGTAATAATACAGAGCATCCAATGGGAATCTCCGAATCTAATAACTTGTTTCGACAGAAAACACGAATCGATGACTTTTTATAATGTTACTTAAAATCCGTCTTGATTGCAAATTTTTTTTTATTATTCATATAAATAATAATAAAAAATAAATAATAATAAAAAAAATTTGCAATCAAGACGGATTTTAAGTAACATTATAAAATCACTGATTGCGGTTATCCCGTAAGACATTATGTCTGTTTTTGCATCGATGACTTTTGTTTTCGACATGGATAACGCTAGGTTGATGATTATTGATCTGCCTACATGGATTATAAGCCAACGGCCTTGTCGCAATGGTAGCACCGGTTCCCGTCCGATCAGCGAAGTTAAGCGTTGTCGGGCTGGGCTAACACTTGGATGGGTGACCATCCGGTCTGCCGAGGGCTGTTGCCTAGCGGGGTGCACTCAGCCCTTGTGAGGCAAACTGAGGAGCCCCTTGACTGAGAAGTAGCGGCTCCGGTCTCGGAAACTGACATACAGGCGGGAGAGAGGTGTGCTCACCACATGCCCTCCATATTTGCATCCAGTGACGCTTATGTACTGAGGATGACACGGCGGCCGGTCGGTACCGTTGGGTCTTCATGGCCTGTTCGGGAGGAGTTTTTATATGGATTATGAAGCTGGTAACTGCTTTCCGTATATATTACTTGTGTTTCTTGGAATATGACAGCAGTTCTTGGGATATTGTTAGGAATTCCAGTGTTATAGCTGGTTGTGAGTTGGTGATGCCAACGATTACGACTGTAGGAAAACTTGCTATGGTAATGGACTGCTCTATAGTGTGTGTAGATTAGGTGGAAATGAAATTTGGTTGTGACTTGGTTAAGCCAACAAATTTGTAGGAAAACTGACTCTGGAGACGGACTGGTCTGTAGTGTAGCCCAATCATCGTTTCGAAAAGTTCCTGGGCTATTTTCGGAATATCCCGATTTTCGAAGTTGTGCTTACGTAGGATTTATGAGTACAATTCCGTTTTATATGATATTCTGCACAACACTGTATATTCCACTATGCCTCCGCACCATGACGACATTTATCGAACGCTATTTTCTCATTGGTTCCGCCATCTTGTCTAATCATCCGATTATTTATTCATCATGTTCACTTTCCGTCACTCACCGCGCAAACGGCAACTGCAGCACGCAACGCAAATGCGGCCGACACCGTAAGTGCACGTTTACCGATATTAGTTTACTTATCGTACGCCAGGAAGAGAGATTAAAAGAAAACGAAAACAGCTCGAAAGACGGAGGATTTACTTACTCGGTCATTGACTGCTAAATTACTGACTCAGCAAGCCAGAGATGTGTGCATATTTGATTACGCTACAGGGAGCTTCCACACCCAGGCTGACAGTTAAGTATGTCTAGCAAACCATGTTAACGCCACGGTTTTAATTACGTTGGGGGGCCGGAGCTGAGTCACGCCGGAGTGATCATCAATCACACGGCCGCCAGCTATGCAACAAACATACCACCTTCCGTCCACAAACATTGAGATTTCAAACACCGTAACGTTGCTGTAGTGTGTTGTGCTCTACGATGTAATGAGAATTTCCTGACACTGTTTAACCTACATCCTCAAGCAGTATTACGCACTCATGAAACGATACTATGGGTACTGGTTATGCATACATTCGTGTGACGCAGGACAATATAATGAGCCCGAGGAAACATCGCTTGTGAAAGTAGAATTGACAGTAATTTTAGAGACCCTTAAGTAGGCTTCCCAAAAGGATGATTTGAATTCTGTACCGCCGGACTTCCAAACAGAATTACAAGGACTAAAGTGGTGACGATGCCCTTACGACTCCCTTGTGTATAAGTTAATCCACCGTATTCAATACTTGCAGCAGTGGAGCAACTAAGATATTTTTAAATGGATAAAATGCCATTAAGATCTCCAACTAATCCGCTGACAAAGTCACGAAAAAAGCGATAATTAGGCACTCAGCACTATGATTTAGATCTCACACTCATCTTCCGTGATCCAGTTCAAGTAAGCGTTGAGAAACAAATGGAACTGTAAACAGAAAAAATTAGCGCTACCAGAGACATCGCTATACTATAACGCAACCATATATACCCGTCCTCCACTCGTATGCTAAACAAACCGCGGCAAAGAGTAAGAGCTTGGTAAAAATGTCACACAAGTACATAGTAAAAAAAAAAGTCTTTCTTTTCATCACTCTGTTTTTCTGAAAATGTCTGCAACCGGTAATATTAACATCTTATCCTATTTCTAAGCTCAACATCTCATTATGGAAAGATAATGACTCAATTTTTCAGGCATACAAATCGGAAGTTGTGCTAAACGAAACGTGAACGAAACACCGCTACAGTCGAATGTCAACACTCTGTGTTTTTCGTGTGTGCAGTATGTGCAGTGACTCGTTTTGAAAATCAGATGAAGAGCTTAGCACTAGTCTTTTTTATATTAAGAAGTAACTTCTTTGGAAGAACGTCTAAACAGAAAAGCATTGTACATTAGGCATAAACCGAATGAGACGGTGCTGCTTTAAACAGGCTCGTATAGTATTCGGGAGGATGGGGGTTCTAATCCCCATCCGGCTAGCCCGACTTAGGTTTTCCGTGGTTTCCCTAAATTACCTCAGGGAACGGTTCCTATCATAAGGTCACGGACGACTACCTGTCCCATCGTTGACAAACTGGACCTGCAAATATGTGAATGTACATTTGAATTATGTTTGAACACCGCAACATGTCCAATATCCTAGTAAAAGTGATTCGCAGATTATAAAACTACTACTACTACTACTACTACTACTACTACTACTGCTGCTGCTGCTGCTGCTACGACGATGACTAAGACAACACAGATTTTATGTAACCGTGACCTACCTAAAATTCTCTCATCGATGCCTTAAACAACGATCTGAAACATATGTATTGTATTGTGTATTTGAACCGGGGACTTGGAAACGATGGAGAGGTTTCGTCCCGCCGTAGACCTCAATGGTTCACAACACCACAACAGGCTACAGCAGTCCACCCACCCCACCGCCGCCCCACACTGAACCCAGGGATATTGTGCGGTTCGGCCCGCAGTGGACCGCCTTCACAATTCAAATACGATGCTAGGGTTAGTTTGCGTCATCACTATGTCATGTTTTATTCGTTCATTATTTCGGCTCCTTATTTTTCAGTATCACTATTTTGAGACAGATTCTCTGTCTTTAGGACATTTCGTTATAGTATGACCACTGTATGTGATAGGATTGCTCGTACGACACGACTTAGCGTATTTTTCAATGAACGCCTCTCTAATTATAACAATATACGAACTTTTATTTTATGACGTAATATCGTGTTAGCAATGAATTTTAGGTGGTTTTTATTACTGCAGTTAATGAGTGCATGACAATCCTGTACCCAGTATTGTATGTCATACATTTTACTTTACCGTGTTGATAGCTTTGATCTCTCTTCTTACACTTTTTAGTAATGCATGTGTATGGTTCATTTATTTTAAATAATGACAACTGACGTTGCATATCCGATTAGTTGTCTGTTGTAAGCTTGATTGTGTTGATTTGTACAGGGGCTAACGATGGTGCCAATGGGACACCGAAACTGGTATAACAATTTAAAAAATTATGGATGTCGGTATTTATTTTGGTTCAAATGGCTCTGAGCACTATGGGACTTAACATCTGAGGTCATCAGTCCCCTATAACTTAGAACCACTTAAACTTAACTAACCTAAGGACATCACACACATCCACGCCCGAGGCAGGATTCGAAGCTGCGACCGTAGCGGTCGCGCGGTTCCAGACTGAAGCGCCTAGAACCGCTCGGCCACACTGGCCGGCGGCATTTATTTTCTCCAACTCAGTAGTGATTGGTTTGCCAAAGCAATAGCTGCTGATTAACACGGGGCGTTGTTAAACATATCACATACCTTCATTATAATTCTTTCACAAATTTCAATTTCCTTGTACTGCACTGTGCAACTACAATATAAAATGTTACTCTAGACTTCTTTATCAGTAAATCAAAACTGTGAAGACGACGAATCCTGCACATAAAATTGACATGTTATATTGTGCTACATTCGCAAAATAGAGTACCTAATATTAAATATAGCTACAAGAGAAAATTTGTTCCACATTACTTGGATATTTTTGCAATAAAATGTCGAGGAACTCAGGCTGGCCGGAGTGGCCGTGAGGTTCTAGGCGCTACAGTCTGGAACCGAGCGACCTGCCTTGGGCATGGATGTGTGTGATGTCCTTAGGTTAGTTAGGTTTAATTAGTTCTATGTTCTAGGCGACTGATGACCTCAGAAGTTAAGTAGCATAGTGCTCAGAGCCATTTGAACCATTTTTGAGGAACTCAGTGGTTGAATATCAATAAATAAAATGAATAACAGAAATAATCTGAGATATAATTAACATAGCAGCATTAAATTAAGTGAGTCGATTGCCTATAAGGAAGCAAGAAAATTCATATTAGCAAGCTACATAACCTGCTGCAAAGTTTAGAGATAAAAAAAACTAAGAGGTTTCACGAAAACTATCATTACATTTTATTGTATGAAAAAAGTCTTTATTAAGATTATGTGGTACTCACGTAGGCCTTAGAGATACGGAAGAAGCTGAACTTACCTGTAAAACACAAAACAGAAAGGCATTAGAACAATCAGTGGTCAAAGCACAGTACGTAGTACAATATTTCAATAATAGTAGCTCGGCATACAGTCAGTTCTTAGAAAAACTATGCTTTTCATTGGGTGTGTTTAGTGATACTCTCTTGTGTAACATTCGTGGTTTACAAGTCAGGATTTGCTTAACAGTCCCTGTTAATCAGAGAGTCCTTTGATCGTGAGTTGCAGTTTGTCAGGCTCACACTATTTCAATTGTTTATTGGTAGTTGTAGTAACCACAACCAACAGCGGGAACGCCTTGGGCTGCGGATCGGAGCCGCCAGGCGGGGAAGCCGACGCGGTGGAGCATGCACCACCGAGTAAACACAGGATGAGTCGGACGACAGACCAACGACATCTGACAACAACTGACCACGACCGACTATGAGTGACACAACAAGGAAGAGATAAACAACGGAGGCTTGTGGAAACCACAACATCAAACACCAAACCTAAATCCACTCGGAACCAGAGCCAGGCAAATGTCAACAACGAGCAACGACCAGAACGCAGTACCGCCGAGATAGAAACGAAATCCAGAGCGAGTACCAGACTGGCTGGACTAGGTTTTTTTTTTGTTCTTTATTGTATTTCAATTCCCCATTGGGGCGGGCTGGCAGCAGCATATGCGCTGCTCTTCAGCCGAAAGACATAGAACAAATAACAGAAGACATTTAAAAATAACAAAGGAGAGAATATGGTGAACATAGATATAAAAAAGGGGGAACATCATGGAAGGCAATAAACAAAAAACGGGCTGACTGTAAAATGTAGATAAAAACTGTTTAAAAGTAGCACAAACAAAAAGCCACACACTGCGACAATTAAAAGAACACAAGGCACAGTATGACTGGAGCACAAAAGGTATCGACGGATGGCGTAGCACATAACAAACACTGACGGCGAACCTCAAGGCAGTACACAATTAAAATCACACCTCTTGACGCACAGGAAAAACAGCACTAAACACAACACTGATGTGGCACACTGACGATGATCAAAATGGAGGATCTGACAGGCGCAAGGAGATGAGGGAGACCGGAAGAAGCGACGGAGGGGAAGAGAGGGGGGAGATGGGCGGGGAGCGCGCTGGAGAGGGCCACATATGAGGGATGTGGGAAGGAAAGAGGCAAGTATGGGGTGCAGGGTCTCGGGGGGGGGGGGGAAGGAGGAAAATCCGCTCTGGGAGAAGGAGGGGAGAGGAAAATGGGGCCCTGGGAAGGGGGGGTACAAGGCCAGGTTATAGTTGGAAGGAAGGGTAGATGTCACGGCGAAGTTCGTCATCCAGGAGGGGGAGGCCTTGGAAATTGCCCTGATGAAGGAGATGAAGGGTGTGGAGGTGGAGAGAACGGATGGGGGGTGGAGAGGAAGGAGGAAACCAGAGGGTGGGGGGATCAAGCCTGCGGACAATGTAAAGGATGCAGAGATGTTGGAGGAACAGGAGGAGGTGGGGGAAGGGGATCAGTTCATACAGGAGCCGTGTGGGGGAAGGAAGGCGGATATGGAAGGCAAGGCGGAGCGCATGGCGTTCAAGGATTTGGAGGGCCTTGTAAAAGTGGGTGGGGGCGGAGATCCAGGCAATGCTGGCATAACAGAGGATAGGACGGATGAGGGATTTGTAGGTGTGGAGGATGGTAGAAGGATGCAATCCCCATGTCCGACCAGACAGGAGTTTCAGAAGGTTGAGGCAGGAATGGGCTTTCAGCTGGACGGTCTGGAGATGAGGGGTCTAGGTGAGGTGTCGGTCGAGGGTGAGGCCAAGGTATTTCAGGGTGGGGGTAGGCTGGATAGGATGACCATAAAGGGTGAGGTAGAAATCATGGAGGCGAAAGGAGCGAGTGGTGCGGCCTATGATGATTG
Organism: Schistocerca cancellata; assembly: GCF_023864275.1. Taxonomy (NCBI): domain Eukaryota; kingdom Metazoa; phylum Arthropoda; class Insecta; order Orthoptera; family Acrididae; genus Schistocerca; species Schistocerca cancellata. The sequence continues at coordinate 150,231,427 of NC_064631.1, read as the reverse complement.
CCTGGGTTTTGGAGGGGTTGAGACGAAGGAACCACTGGTTACACCAAGTGGTGAACTGGTTAAGGTGGGTTTGGAGGGTACGTTGGGACCATTGAAGGTTAGGATAGAGAGCCAGGAAGGTGGTGTCATCAGCATACTGGAGAAGGTGGACTGGTGGGGGTGGCTTGGGCATATCAGCCGTATACAAGAGATACAGGAGAGGGGAGAGGACAGAACCCTGGGGGACGCCAGCCATGGGATAAAAAATACGGGAGTTGGTGTTGTGGAGGGTGACATAGGAAGGACGGTGCGAGAGGAAGGAAGCGACCAGACGGACAAAATTGATAGGCAGGGCGTAGGTTTGGAGTTTAAAGAGGAGACCGGGATGCCATACACGGTCATAGGCGTTTTGGAGGTCAAGGGAAACAAAAATGACGGAGCGACGGGAGTTGAGCTGGAGGGACAGAAGGTGAACGAGGTTGAGGAGTTGGTCTTCAGCAGAGAAGGAGGGTCGGAAGCCACATTGGGTAAGGGGGAAGAGGTGGTGTTGAGAAAGGTTCTGATGGATACGGTGGGAGAGGATGGATTCAAAGACCTTACTGAAGACGGAGGTGAGGCAGGTGGGACGATAGGAAGAGGCGGCAGAAGGGGGTTTGTTGGGTTTGAGGAATAAGAGGACGCGGGAAGTCTTCCACAGGTCAGGGTAGAAGCCAGTAGAGAGGATGACATTATAGAGATGGGCGAGGACAAAGGAATAGGGGCTTTCTCGAAGGTGACGGTAGGTGACACAGTCGTGACCAGGGGCCGTGTTGCGTTTGGACCGGAGGATAAGTTTAATGTCTTGTGCTGTGATGGGAGTGTTTATGTCGGAGGGGGGCAACTGCCCCAAGTGCTGGAGACCTGGAGTAGGACAGAGCGGGTCCCTATATACGGAACCGGAGGGAGCGGCTGTCTGCACATGGCTTAGCGGTGGCGCCCTCGCTGCGCGAGTGCCGCTGCTCGGAATAGCCGCCGCGGAGGCGGAGCCCCCTATGGGCTGACCACGTCCATTTGTTGTGCCGCGTGTTCGACTTCCGCGGCGGAAGGTACTAGAGTAGTAAAGTATTTTAATGAGCTGTGAGGAGCAAGACTTGGTGACTGGTTGTGAATTTTGTTTGATAATAGTGGACTGGGATCTGTAGACTTCTGTGGTGTAAATGTAGTAGTTCTATAAACTTGAGAGATTTCAGGGTACCCTCATTTTTGATATGGTATTTTCATGCTGCCTAATGTTCTTAGGGAAGATGACCTTTATTACTTGATATGATCTGACTTCATCCATATGATGAAATGGTTAGCACGCAGTTAACGCTCTTGCTTGTGTGCTCTAGTGAAGGCATAGCGATAAGCTCTAACTGCATTCAAAGGAAGAGGTTGCAGAGTTAATTGACTGCAGTAAAAGCGTACAGCGGCTGGGGGCTGAGGGGAGCGTTTTTTGTGTGGAACCTGGGTGAAAACGTTTGCGGACAGCCGAGTCCCGTGGTCTCATTGTGCAGACACAATTGGGTGGCGCCGGTCGGTCGGCGGTCGCGTCCAGGTAGGCTGACTAGCGCCGAGAAAAAAAATGGCTCTGAGCACTATGGGACTTAACTACTGAGGTCATCAGTCCCCTAGAACTTAGAAATACTTAAACCTAACTAATCTAAGGACATCACACACATCCATTCCCGAGGCAGGATTCGAACCTGCGACCGTAGCGGTCACGCGGTTCCAAACTGACGCGCTTAGAACCGCATGGCCACACCGGCCGGCTAGCGCCGAGAAGCCACTGCAGCTATGAGCAGAGCTTTGTATGAACTGGTGATCGGCAAGAAAGCAGAGGATGGGCCCTTGTTAGGTAGGAAGCCGATGCGACTTCTGTGAGTTTCTGAGAATTTCTGTGGAACAGGGCAGTGGCGCCCAGGCGTCCAGACTCTGCTACAAAACATATTTGCGAAGGCACGACGCTTTTAGAGAGTTTATGCCCGTTCTTTGAAAATGGACGCTACAGGAGAGATAACCATCTTTTTATGGAGGGCTGTGGATCCATCCAAGTCATGGTTTTAACAAAGACATGGCATAAACGCGTGGGAAAGAGGCCGCGGAGCTGAATCTTTTTTCTTTTTCTCCCAATTACTTTTTAAAGTCGCTGGTTGGTCAAATCTGTGTATGCAGATCAGGGGACGGTCTCCCAGCTTCGAATGCCGCGCTCCAGCTCGTGATTGGCTTGTCCTAAAGTGGGAGTAGTCTATGGATGTAAATGTGCTCTACTACCGAGCTGGAGAGGAAAGCTGTAGAGAAAGAACACACTCTTGTGCTGGCGCTTCACTAGTAAAGAACGGCAGGTCTTTACCTAAACGACGAAACTTGTATCCCTTGCTAGTGTGCCCCTTACAGCCTGTACCAGTCACCATTTGAACCATCAGAGGTACTGCTTCTTGCATCATGCACACAACGAGTGATGTGCGGGTGTACTTATTTGTTTTGAGTCGGTCGTCTAAACGTTTGACATATTCCGCCGCAGATGGTCATGTCACGAAGTCAAACTGGTTCGGCAGACCAGCAAACGGGTCCACCTGCACACAGGAATCGACTGGGGTTTCGGAGGCTCATTGGGAAGTACCGGCGTTCCGAATCACCCGAACGCGAGACCGCGTATTTGCATATTTTCGCGGGCGCGCGTCGTTAATAACATACTGGCGCCGTCCACGACTGCGGTCACCAAGCGCATCGTCGTGTGCCGCCCTGACCACCAGAAGAGTAAAATATTCGCTGCTACGGCGCAGGGCTCCAATATATGCTTCTCAGCACCCTGATCTTTGTGCCATACCACGTATTCACATTTATGAAGTCAGATAAAGCGGTTAGTTCTGGTTAGTGTGGCGTGTTGATCGCCAGCTGATAACTTTGTTAACCATGAACCGCATATCATTGAAAGCGTTTGTAAAATAAAAATATTTGTGTGGCGTTTCTTTAGTCATTTTTTGTTTGCCATGTGATGTTAAGAATGAAAAAATCTATTGTTACTTAGACCACAATCGTCCCCAGTGTTCTGATTAACATTACCGTTGCCATTTTATTAGAGTCTTGTTTGCAACTGAGAGCAGAAGCTGTAAGTAGGCTGTTTAGGTTTTTATGTTGGTAACGCCATTAGCGCTCTGTATGAAAATCACTGACTGTGCTGTGTCCAGTCTGTGGCTGGTTGGAATTGTTGGAATATTTGCTATTGTAGTGTTGGGCAGTTGGATGTGAGCAGCGCGTAGCGTTGCGTAGTTGGAGGTGAGTCGCCAGCAGTGGTGGATGTGGGGGGAGAGATGGCAGAATTTTGAGAGCGGACGATCTGGGCGTGTGTCCGTCAGAAAAAGGAAATTTGTAAGACTGGATGTCATGCACTGAGATATATATATATATATATATATATATATATATATATATATATATATATATATATATATATATATATAATGACTTTTAAACACTATTAAGGTAAATACATTGTTTGTTCTCTATCAAAATCTTTCATTTGCTAAGTATGCCTATCAGTTGTTAGTGCCTTCCGTAGTTAGAATCTTTTATTTAGCTGGCAGTATTGGCGCTCGCTGTATTGCAGTAGTTCGAGTAACGAAGATTTTTGTGAGGTAAGTGATTCATAAAAGGTGTAGGTTATTGTTAATCAGGGCCATTCTTTTGTAGGAATTATTGAAAGTCAGATTGCGTTGCGCTAAAAATATTGTGTGTCACTTTAGTGTTGATCAGAATAAGTAAAGAGAGAAATGTCCTAGTACGTTCAGTTTTGCTCACCTGTTTGAAAATCAAATAACGTAAGAGGTTTATCAGCATAGTCGTTTATAATTTTCTAGGGGGATGTTTCAAAGCTTGCAAACACACTCAGAGAGAACTGAGTTGTGACTATTTTGTTGTGTGGCACATTCTTAGAGTTCTGGTTGTTTATTGATGGTGGATTGGTAGATTTGGTCCTTGAGCAAGATGACACAAGAGCGTTTTATTTATTGTGGCAGACGCTAGGATATGTATACGGAAGCTCATCTTGTTCCTATAGCGACGATATGTCCCTACTTTAGTATATATCTGTCGAGGCGTTGTTAAAGAGAGCTCACAAGCTGAAGGAGCAATTATAAAAAGGGGAATATGCACCACAGCTATGACTTACCGTTAACTGCGTCGAGTGACCATTTCACCAAGGGATTTTAGTGGAACGCGTGGCGCCAGCAGCTTAAGAGGCTGTGAGCTATAATCAAAATAAAGATAACTTTCTAGCGGCGTTTGTTCTGACGGACAACAAATGTTGGGTAAAAAGGTTCCGAGTTTTTCCACTCTAATGTTTGTCACGTGAGTACTAAAATTTTGATATTACCATGTAAAAGCTTTTAATATTTTTTAAAAAATTTGAAATCTTAAAGTAATTTACCATATCAGTGTATATCTCAGGGTTGTTATTCCTACCGGATTTATAGTTATATACATGTTCACCTGAAAATGTGGCTTTTAGTGCCAGGAAACCGGTAGTGATTCAATAGTAAAAAGACTAAATACAAGTAAAGCGGTCTATTAATACTCAAGATGTATAACCAAAATGTTTAATAGTATGGATTAAAGTGGTGACGGCACCTAGGTTTTTGTTTCTTTTTTATCATTGCTGTCCGAAGTGGGAATTTAAGCCTTTTGTGGCACCCGTATACCTAAGACGAACTGGGTGAGCTGATTTTGAAATAAAAGAAAAAGTAATAAAGCCAAAGTAATGCAAAAGGAAAAATTCGTTCCCGACTTGTAATTTCAAACAAATTATCCTTCTACGACTTATATTTTGAAACAAAGAGTTGTAAGTCTTAAGAAAAAGTCCTATCAAGTGAAGTGAATATTTGCGAGGTAGTCGTAATTGCGATGATATTGACACAAAGAGTTTAATTATGTTACGACTATCTAGGTGGAAAGAGAAAGATAATTATTATTAAAAGAATATTACCAACAAGCACAGTTTTAAATATTCTATTCAGATCATTAATATTACAAACCGTTTGCGTACGGCAAAAATGTAGAAAGCAGAACAAACGGGATTTATTTTCATAAAAGCGAAATAAAAGAAAACCGCCACGGGTAATAAATTACATCACTGTCCTAGCTTGTAACTTAATCTCTGATAATGTGTCAAACAGAATAAAAGAGCGTAATTCTCGCTGGACTTAATTTTCGACAAGTAAAAAGTTTGCGTAAAAGTTCTGCTACTGAATTTGACGTCCCATTACAGAGTGAAGGGTTTTATTTTCAATATCCACTACTAAGTTAATTTTGAATGAGATTAGACTACACAGATGGCTTGCGATTTATTAGGCTAATACGAGGATCCGGTAGACAATTCGCCATCAGCTATAAAGTCAATTAAGTTTTATATCTCGATGGAATAAATTCTGTTAAGCAAGAGACCATGTTATCATTCAGGTAATTGCGTTTAACTGCATTTTGGTAACGATCTAGCTATTTGTGATTATTTCCATATACTATTACATCTTTCCATGAAATACACTAATACATATGAGCATTCCTTAAGAAATAGGGGACCTTTTTCATAACATAGAAAGTCAGACGCCATGACTATAATCTGTGCTTGTACGTATAACGTCCAACTTGTGCTGTAGAACCTGTAGTAAGATACCTGGTTGGACAGGGTTATACAGGGCTATTACAAATGATTGAAGCGATTTCATAAATTCACTGTAGCTCCATTCATTGACATATGGTCACGAGACACTACAGATACGTAGAAAAACTCATAAAGTTTTGTTGGGCTGAAGCCGCACTTCAGGTTTCTGCCGCCAGAGCGCTCGAGAGCACAGTGAGACAAAATGGCGACAGTAGCCGAGAAAGCGTATGTCGTGCTTGAAATGCACTCACATCAGTCAGTCATAACAGTGCAACGACACTTCAGGACGAAGTTCAACAAAGATCCACCAACTCCTAACTCCATTCGGCGATGGTATGCGCAGTTTAAAGCTTCTGGATGCCTCTGTAAGGGGAAATCAACGGGTCGGCCTGCAGTGAGCGAAGAAACGGTTGAACGCGTGCGGGCAAGTTTCACGCATAGTGATGTGAAAGATTCAGTGTTTAAACCTCCTCTACCAAGGAACGTGCCAGAACTGCGAGCTCGCATCAACAATGCTTTCGAACTCATTGATGGGGACATGCTGCGCCGAGCGTGGGAGGAACTTGATTATCGGCTTGATGTCTGCCGAATCACTAAAGGGGCACATATCGAACATTTGTGAATGCCTAAAAAAACTTTTTGAGTTTTTGTATGTGTGTGCAAAGCATTGTGAAAATATCTCAAATAATAAAGTTATTGTAGAGCTGTGAAATCGCTTCAATCATTTGTAATAACCCTGTACAAATGGTTCAAATGGCTCTGAGCACTATGGGACTTAACATCTATGATCATCAGTCCCCTAGAACTTAGAACTACTTAAACCTAACTAACCTAAGGACAGCACACAACACCCAGCTATCACGAGGCAGAGAAAATCCCTGACCCCGCCGGGAATCGAACTCGGGAACCCGGGCGTGGGAAGCGAGAACAGGGTTACACAAGATACATTGTAGATTGAAGGGACAGATGGGACACCACCTAATATCGTGTCGGACATCCTTTTGTTCGACGTAGTGCACAACTCGACGTTGCGGGGACTCAACAAGTCGTTGGAAGTCCCCTTCTGAAATACGAGTATTAAGTCATGCTGTCTCTACACCCGTCTATAACTGCGAAAGTTTCTCCGCTGCAGGATTTTTAGCACGAACTGACCTCTCGGTTATGTCCCATAAATGTTCGATGGGATTCATGTCGAACGGTCGAAAGACATGCGTGGACGTCGCTGTCAGACGAGAACGTCCAAAAAGAGGGTGCGGTTGTGGATTCGTCAGCGACCGACCACGTTCCACGAAACGGAAATTTGTCGTCTCGTTTCCCAGTGGGGTAAATGTCTTAATGTTTGTGGTAATTACTTTTGAATGGAACCATTCCATGGTCCCGTAGTAGGGGAGGGGGCGAGGGGAGGGGTGTTTTGTTTTCATTTGACTGCCCCTTATACACTGACGCGCCAAAGAAGCTGGTACAGGCATGTGTATTCAAATATGGAGATATGTAAACAGGCAGAATACGGCGCTGCGGTCGGCAACACCTATACAGACAACAAGTGTATGCCGCAGTTGTTAGACCGGTTATTGGGGATACACTGCTACACTGGCAGGTTATCAAGATTGAAGTGAGTTTTAACGTGGTATTATAGTCGGCGCACGAACGATGGGTCACAGCATCTCCGAGGTAGCGATGAAGTGGGGATTTTTCCGTACGACCATTTCACGAGTGTAACGTGAATGTCAGGAATCCGATAAAACATCAAATCTCTGACATCTCTGCGGCCGGAAAAATATCCTGCAAGAACAGGACCAACGACGACTGAACAGAATCGTTCAACGTGACGGAAGGGCAACCCTTCCGCAAATTCCTGCAGATATCAGTGCTGGACCATCAACAAGTGTCAGTGTGCAAACCATTAAACGAAACATCGTCGATATCGACTTTCGCAGCCGAAGACCCAATCGTTTACCCTTGATGACTGCACGACACAAAGCTTTACACTTCGCCTGGGCTGCTGATGACTGGAAACGTGTTGCCTGGTCGGACGAGTCTCGTTTCAAAAAAATGGTTCAAATGGCTCTGAGCACTATGGGACTCAACTGCTGAGGTCATCAGTCCCCTAGAACTTAGAACTACTTAAACCTAACTAACCTAAGGACATCACACACACCCATGCCCGAGGCAGGATTCGAACCTGCGACCGTAGCAGCAGCGCGGCTCCGGACTGGAGCGCCTAGAACCGCACGGCCACCGCGGCCGGCAGTCTCGTTTCATCGAGCGGATGAGTGTGTACGGGTATGGAGGCAACCTCATGAATCCATAGGCCCTGCATGTCAGCAAGGGACTGTCCAAGCTTGTGGAGGCTCTGTAATGGACCCTGCATGCCTGCAGGGGACTAGTCAAGCTGGTGGAGGCTCTGTAGTGGTCTGGGGCGCGTGCACTTGGAGTGATATGGGACCCCTGATACGTCCAGATACGACTCTGACAGGTGACAGTTACGTAAGCAGCCTCTCTGATCACCTGCATTCATTTACGTCCATTGTGCATTCCGACGGACTTGGGCAATTCCAGCAGGACAGTGCAACTCTCCACATGTCCAGAATTGCTACAGAGTGTATCCACGAACACTCTTCTGGGTTTAAACACTTACGCTGGCCACCAAACGCCCCAGACACGAACGTTATTGAGCATATCTGGAATGCCGTGCAACGTGCTGTTCAGAAGAGACCCCCACTCCGTCGTACTCTTACAGATTTATAGACGGCCCTGCAGGATTCATGGTGTCAGTTCCCTCCAGCACTACTTCAGGCATTAATCGAGTCCACTCCACGTCGTGTTGAGGCACTTCTGCGTGCTCGCGGGGGCTCTACACGACATTGGGCAGGTGTTTTTTGGCTCTTCAGTGTATGTGTAAGTGGTGTCAAAGTATTTGCAACATAGTCTAGGGATGGAAAATAGCTTTTGTTACAGGCAAAATGTTCGCTGACACTTCCTAGCGTCGCCAGGAGTCGTTCTATTGAATTCGCCAACTGGGGGACGACGAGATTTCACCGAACTAGCAGGGTCTAACAAACACGTGCGCTTTGTCTTCATACTATCTACCCCCGTAAACTGATACAGTGATTTTCAACAACAAAACCTGAAGAATGAAGGAAAGACTTTTTTGCAAGCTCGGCCTACTACCTTTCAAGATGACTGGCTCACAGGCCACACACACTGCATACGAACACAGAGGAACGCCTGTGACCTGCTGTCTCTCAGGGGCATAACCAATTATAAAAGACGCTTCCCGTCGCTGACAAGGATCAGAGAAGATTTTGTCCCTAACACAAATTGTTCCCCACGATGCAATCTCTCACCCCTCGATGTTTGTCAGAAAGACTTCGGAGTGCCCTAGATATGTACTCGTTTTTGACAGCTTTTAGGCGCTTCACGCTATACAATGGCAGATTTTTGCGACGTATTTACATTTCAGTCTTCTGTGTATAAATTTCCACTCTGTATTCATAATCAATGTCATCGCTTGTTAAAACTTAAACACGTTTCCACGGGGATTGTAAGCTGTAGTCGAAAATTATAACTTATTTACGTATCAAGACCGGTCACTTTCGTCCCACGGGAAACTGACACCAAGCAACAGCCTTACACATCAGCTGTTTAATTTGTGTGTGTGTGTGTGTGTGTGTGTGTGTGTGTGTGTGTGTGTGTGTGTGTATGTGTGTGTCACTTGGCAATGGACTCGTTAAGTGCGAAGCTGTTTGGCCATGATCCATACATAAGTTTTATTTTTTGACGGTTACTTGTAACCAGGGATGGATGATGAATTTGACTTTTGACACTTTCACGTTAGCCTTGGAATAGAAAGTGAAGAAGATGAGCTATTCATCACGTAAAGTCCGTGTGAAATATATACACTGATTACGACCACATGCTTAATACAGGGTGTTTCAAAAATGACCGGTATATTTGAAACGGCAATAAAAACTAAACGAGCAGCGATAGAAATACACCGTTTGTTGCAATATGCTTGGGACAACAGTACATTTTCAGGCAGACAAACTTTCGAAATTACAGTAGTTACAATTTTCAACAACAGATGGCGCTGCGGTCTGGGAAACACTATAGTACGATATTTTCCACATATCCACCATGCGTAGCAATAATATGGCGTAGTCTCTGAATGAAATTACCCGAAACCTTTGACAAGGTGTCTGGCGGAATGGCTTCACATGCAGATGAGATGTACTGCTTCAGCTGTTCAATTGCTTCTGGATTCTGGTGGTACACCTGGTCTGTCAAGTGTCCCCACAGAAAGAAGTCACAGGGGTTCATGTCTGGCGAACAGGGAGGCCAATCCACGCCGCCTCCTGTATGTTTCGGATAGCCCAAAGCAATCACACGATCATCGAAATATTCATTCAGGAAATTAAAGACGTCGGCCGTGCGATGTGGCCGGGCACCATCCTGCATAAACCACGAGGTGTTCGCAGTGCCGTCTAAGGCAGTTTGTACCGCCACAAATTCACGAAGAATGTCCAGATAGCGTGATGCAGTAATCGTTTCGGATCTGAAAAATGGGCCAATGATTCCTTTGGAAGAAATGGCGGCCCAGACTAGTACTTTTTGAGGATGCAGGGACGATGGGACTGCAACATGGGGCTTTTCGGTTCCCCATATGCGCCAGTTCTGTTTATTGACGAAGCCGTCCAGGTAAAAATAAGCTTCATCAGTAAACCAAATGCTGCCCACATGCATATCGCCGTCATCAATCCTGTGCACTATATCGTTAGCTAATGTCTCTCGTGCAGCAATGGTAGCGGCGCTGATGGGTTGCCGCGTTTGAATTTTGTATGGATAGAGGTGTAAACTCCGGCGCATGAGACGATACGTGGACGTTGGCGTCATTTGGACCGCAGCTGCAACACGGCGAACGGAAACCAGAGGCCGCTGTTGGATCACCTGCTGCACTAGCTGCGCGTTGCCCTCTGTGGTTGCCGTACGCGGTCGCCCTACCTTTCCAGCACGTTCATCCGTCACATTCCCAGTCCGTTGAAATTTTTCAAACAGATCCTTTATTGTATCGCTTTTCGGTCCTTTGGTTACATTAAACCTCCGTTGAAAACTTCGTCGTGTTGCAATACCAGTGTGTTCTAGGCGGTGGAATTCCAACACCAGAAAAATCCTCTGTTCTAAGGAATAAACCATGTTGTCTACAGCACACTAGCACGTTGTGAACAGCACACGCTTACAGCAGAAAGACGACGTACAGAATGGCGCACCCACAGACTGCGTTGTCTTCTATATCTTTCACATCACTTGCAGCGCCATCTGTTGTTGAAAATTGTAACTACTGTAATTTCGAAAGTTCGTCCGCCTGAAAATGTACTGTTGTCCCAAGCATATTGCAACAAACGGTGTATTTCTATCGCTGCTCGTTTAGTTTTTATTGCCGTTTCAAATATACCGGTCATTTTTGAAACACCCTGTAGGTAGGCAACAGGTTTCTGGTGCAGGTAAAAGTGTTTGAGAGTACACCATTCAGAGCATGTTGTCGAACACGGAGCTCTGGAGTACACGTCCCCTGTGTTTTCCCCGCGACATGGTCAGCTATGGCTGCATTGGCCACAGGATCTCAGAGACTAGACCATCAATCAACGAGAATGTGACGTGGTCAGATGAATCAGGTTTCTCGTCACACCAGGTCGATGGTCGTATCTGGGTACGCCATCATCTATGGGAACAGATGTCTACACACACGTCGTGCAATTTGCGTAACCCACTGGCGACCAGCGGTGTGATGACGCGGAACTTGCGTCCGACAGCGTCCCACACGTGTTCTGTCGAGTACAGATCGGGCGAATTTAGTGGCCAAGCCGTTATCATGAGTTCACTACCACTGTAGCCTGGTTTTGGCCTTGTGACATTCACAGTTATTCAAACAGCTGTTCGCACAAATGATGGCGTATCCAGACACGACCACTGGTGTGATATTAAATATGATTCATCCGGCCACGCCACATTCTAATAGATCAACTGTCGAATCTCGGTGATCCTATGCCAACTGCAGTCACAGTTGACAGAGTCGTTGTGTTAATGTGGGAAAATGAGAGGGTCGTGTACTGCACAGCTCCATGTTCAACAACGTGCTCTGAACGGCGTGCTCCAAACACTTTTGCCTGCACCAGCTTTGTACTCTGTCGTCACATCTGCCACAGATCGCCCCCCAACCTGTTTTTCAGAGTAGATAAGCCTCCGATCTCCATGTCCTGTGATCACGACAGTAACACGTCAACAGCCAACCAGCTTCGCCGTTTCCGAAATGATGGCTCCTTGATGCCGGGCCAGAACAAAGTGCCTTTTGACAAAGTCATTTATGTCAATGGATTTCCCCATTTTCGGTGCGTATCGTCGCTAGAATGACTCTCTATTCGTCTCTGGTCCGCTTATACACTTTTGTCGCAACGTCACTTGCCTGTAACGTCACCTGACGGCATTCAACATTGCAGTGAGCAGTGGTCGTAGTGCTTTGGCTCGCTAAAGTACGTTCTCAGGTTTCCAAGACCAATGTCAAATTGAATAAAATTATTTTGGTAACTTCTGTATACCGATGAGGTTTCGACTGCCTTCGCAGTGGTTCTCTTCAGGGAGACTGAACTGCTGCGTTCTAAAATAATTTTATCTGTACGACCAACGCAAATATTCTGAAAGTCTTGTTCTTCTCGTGGTATTACAACCCTGTATGGGTCTTAGCCTCTTCAACAATTTTCCTCCATTCTGCCCTCTCAGATGGTTCAAATGGCTCTGAGCACTATGGGACTAAACATCTGAGGTCATCAGTCCCCTACAACTTAGAACTACCTAAACCTAACTAACCTAACACACATCCCTGCCGGAGTCAGGATTCGAACGTGCGACCGTAGCGGTCGCGCGGTTCCAGACTGAAGCGCCTAGAACCGCTCGGCCACAACGGCCCGCTCTGTCCTCTCCAGCACACTTCGCCGCCATCTTATGGCTCAAACATTTTACATCTTCTCCCTCGTCGTCTATCCCCCGCTTTCGTGGCCTTTCTCTCCGTCTTCTTCCACTTAGCCTCCATTCAAAAACCTTTTTAGTTGTTCGTCAAGCATCCATCCTAAGGACATGTCCAAGCCAGCCTATTCTCCTACTTTTTATTGTTCTTACGATGTCAGTTCCTTGTATGAAGCGATCCAGCTCAGCATTAGTTCTATATCTCCAGATCTCCAGAACCAATTATTATCCTGAACTGCTCACAGGTCTTGCGCAGAATCTCGCTTTCAAATATCCTGAACTGCTGCTCGTCAGCTCTCTTTAGCGTCCATGTTTCACATCCGCAGTTAGAACTGCGACCTTGCAAATTTGTTGTTTCAGCTGTTTCTTTAATAACTTAGAGGCTAACAATTTCTTAAACCTGTGGAAGCATCTATTACCACTTAGGATGCACTGTTTTATTCCAGTTGTCACGGAATTTGTTCTATTAATTTAAGATCCCAGATAGTCAAAGCTATACACACTTTCAAAACTGAAACAAGCTGCTGCTAGTTTATCTCCGTCATTATCTTCCTTGCCGGCCAGTCTGGCCCTACGGTTCTAGGCGCTTCAGTCTGGAACCGGTTGAACGTTACGATCGCAGGTTCGAATCCTGCCTTGGGCATGGATGTGTGTGATGTCCTTAGGTTAGTTAGGTTTGTGATGTCCTTAGGTTAGTTAGGTTTAAGTAGTTCTAAGTTCTTGGGGACTGATGACCTCAGATGTTAAGTCCCATTGCGCTCAGAGCCATTTGAACCATTATCTTCCTTCATGGTGAAGTAAATGTACTTGGTCTTCATTTCATTAATAGTAAGGCCTATAGGTAGTATGACTTGTTTCAGCTTACCTCCAGTGAAACTCTTCTTCTATTGTCATTACATCATTATCATACGAGGGTGAGTCAAATGAAAACATTAAATATTTTTAAATATTATTTATTGTGCGGAAGTGGTACAAAGCTGTATCACTTTTCAAAATAATCTCCCCCACGCTCAATGCAAATCCTCCAGCGCTTACAAAGTGCATAAATTCCTTTAGAAAAAATTCTTTTGGTACTCTGCACAACCACTCATGCACCGCGAGGCGTACCATCAGAACGGAACTTCTTTCCTCCCATTGCGTCTTTTAGTGGTCCAGACATATGGAAATCACTTGGGACAAGGTCTGGTGAGTATGGTGGATGAGGAAGACGCTCAGAATGTAGGTCTGTGATTGTTGCAACTGTTGTACGGGCAGTGTGGGGCCTTGCATTGTCATGTTGCATAAGGACACCTTCTAACAGCAACCCACGTCGCTTTGATTTGATTGCAGGCCGCAGATGATTTTTTTAGGAGATCTGTGTATGATACACTGGTGACAGTGGTCCCCCTAGGCATGTAATGCTCCAAATGACGCCTTTTTCGTCCCAAAACAGAGTCAGCATAACCTTACCTGCTCATGGTTCTGTTCGAAAATTCTTTGGTTTTGGTGATGAGGAATGGCACCATTCCTTGCTCGCTCTCTTCGTTTCCGGTTGGCCGAAGTGAACCCAGGTTTCGTCCCCAGTAACGATTCTTGCAACGAAGCCATCATCTTCTCGCTCAAAGCGCCGAAGAAGTTCTTCACAAGCATCAACACGTCGTTCTCTCATTTCAGGAGTCAGCCGCCGCGGCACCCATCTTGCAGACACTTTGTGAAACTGGAGCACGTCATGCACAATGTCGTGTGCTGACCCAAGACTAATCTGTAAACATGCTGCAATGTCATTCAGTGTCACTCGGCGGTTTCCCTTCACTATGGCTTCAACTGCTGCAATGTTCTGGGAGTCACAACTCGTTGTGCCTGACCTGGACGAGGAGCATCTTCCACTGAAGTCACACCATTTGCGAACTTCCTACTGCATTTGTAGACTTGCTGCTGTGACAGACATGCAGTACCGTACTGAACCTTCATTCGTCGATGAATTTCAATAGGTTTCACACCTTCATTACGCAAAAACCGAATAACAGAACGCTGTTCTTCCCTGGTGAAAGACGCAAGTGGGGCGGCCATCTTTATACTGATACTGCAACGGTGTGTACGCATATGCACTATGCTGCCACCTGCAGGCCATTCTGCACGCTGTTTGTAGCACGCTTACCAACTTACAGGAAAACGGCGCGAAATTTCGATTTATTACAAATTTAAGGTTTTCATGTGACTCACCCCCGTTGAGTTAACTTGGTGCCTATGTATCCGAAGCTTTTGAATGGCTTCTTCAAGCGTCTGATTAAAAACTATTGTAGAGAGGACGGGAGCCGTCTTGTCTCACTCCTTTACCAATGCTACACATTTTATTGAGTTTTCCATCCTCTTTCACTGCAGCCTTGGAACCAACCAATGTTGCTTAGATGCTATACCAAGCAGTAGCAAATCATTTAGCATTTCTGCCCTGTCAAGACTATCAAAGGCCTGCTTGAAGTCTACATAGAGGTTATGGAAGTGCTATACCCCTTTTCGTGTATTTGCCTGAGCATTAGTATCTTATGTCATGTTGATTATTATGGCAAATTCCACACTGATATCCTCCCAGAATCTCTTCCACATATGGAACTACACTGTAGTTGATAATTCTAGAGAGAATCTTATATTCTAAAAGTAGCAAGTCGTTTCCTGCACAGACGTGTAGTTTTAATTGTTACAATAGTGAGACCTGTGCTACGCAAACGGGAGACGCTGTCGCCAGCAGGTGGAATTCCGAGAGTGTTCGCTGCCGTGATGTGATTGCGTTTACCAGTCTCGCCTTTGATGTGGAGCACTTCGCGCTCGGCTCTGTGGCAATTAAGGGCGAGTCTGAGGGCCGAGCAGAGAGCGGGCTGCAGGGGGCGGCCTGTCACGCCGGACAATGGCTGCCGGCCGGGGGCGGCGCTTTCATCTCCACCCGTCCAGAGCGCGCTGCTGTCACCTCTCGTAGCGCCCACGAAAAACAAGCGTTTTCTGTGGCAGAGGGCGCAGTGTAAGCGCGATGAATCAAATTAATCTGAATTAACTCGATGTTTTGTACGGGACAGCGAGTAATTTCGTTCCCGTGCAGTACGAAAAGTATTAATGTGTCGGGCACGTTTGTTACTGCTCTTACACACTTGCGAGCCGAGCGAGTCGTGCATTCCAGAGCGTGAAGGTGAGTGCATTGCTGTAGTCGGGCGCACGTAAGGAGGCGGCGGCGCGGTGCGCTCTGCGCTCTGCACACAGAGAGACGGAGAACACTTTGCGGCGTCGCCAATGAGCTCCCTGTTTCTGCCCCACTCCTCACGCTGCAGCCGCTGCCTATCCTGGTAAGTGACAACACAGAGGTGAGCACTACGTCTGACAACCGTGTCTGCTTCTGACTTTCCCTGGCAGAATTCATATGGTCAGAAAACTTGAAACGTCCCCTTAGAACAATTGTACATGACTGTGCTTAAACTAACACACAATATTTTTAGCGCAACGCAATCTGACTTTCAAAAATCCCTGCAAAAGAATGGCCCTGACTAACATTAATCTATACCTTTCACAAATCACTTACCTCACCAAAAATCTCCGTTACTCGAACTACTGCAATACAGCGAGCGCCACTACTGCCAGCTAAATAAAATATTCAAACTGCGGAACGCACTAACTACTGATGGGCATAGTTAGCAAATGAAAGATTTTAATAGAGAACAAACAATGTATTTACCTTAATAATCATAATATATATAGCAGTTCATGCACAAATTTCAAAACTCCGCCATTTCTCTCCCCACATCCACCACTGCTGGTGGCTCACCTCCAACTGCCCAACGCTATGCACTGTTCACATCCAGCTGCCCAACCCTACAATGGCAGACAACAATGCAAACTAACCACAGACTGCACACAGCACAGCCAGTGATTTTCATACAGAGCGCTACGTGGCGTTACCAATAAGAAAACAAACAGCCTACTTACAAACTATCACCATGGTTTCTTTATGTAATTCTTATCATGTTTGTTTTATGCTGCCCATAATCAACATTACAGTTCCTAAGTAGCTTCACCACACATAAACTAACATCACAATTAATGGCAAATGTTCTTCGTGCACCATGATCGATGCATGTGATTCAGGCATATGGTTCAAATGGCTCTGAGCACTATGCGACTTAACTTCTGAGGTCATCAGTCCCCTAGAACTTAGAACTACTTAAACCTAACTAACCTAAGGACACCACACACATCCATGCCCGAGGCAGGACTCGAACCTGCGACCGTAGCGGTCGCGCAATTCCAGACTGAAGCGCCTAGAACCGCTAGCGCACACCGGCCGGCGAGACAGGCATAGCTGACTGAATGATGCAGTCATGTGGTGGTCCCTCCTTGCCAATATTAACTGCCCCACCAATCACCTTTGTATGTTCACACCACCATACCAATTGTGTATATTCGTCACCAGCAACTTGTCAATCCTGCTAGTTTATCCACCAAGATCAAAGAGACTGCTCAGTGGTGACAGCTCTCTTCCATGCTCGTTCATGTCTAAGTGCTCTTGGGCAATGCACCTCACACAATCCGTAGGCGAGCCTCTCAGTTTGTGAGCACATTGCTCTCAAGTCTATCTTCTTCTTCAGACTGTCTCAGTCCACTGTTTGATATAGGACACATCCATATGTTTCCATTGTCTTCATTTCCAAGCCACCTGTTATTGTTATTTACAACCACCAGCTTCATGTCATGAAGCCACTTCTTTTTAGGTGTTCCAGTGCCTCTCTTCTGGTTCCATGGTCTCTAGTGAACAATTCTAGGGGTCCACCTACTGTAATCTTGTCAAGCTATGTGTGCGATCCACTGCCACTTTAGTTTTGCAGTTCTCTCTAGGACATCTGTTACCTTTGTTCTAATGTCCAGCATGGCTCAGTGTGTGCACTGTAGTTTATGAGTACTTGTCTCATTGGTTCCAGTTATGACTGGTACTATGTACATATTATAGATCTTATCATTCGGCTTAGTTAGGGTATCCTTGTAGGTCAGAATGAATCTTAGTTTCCGGAATGGTGCCCAGTTGAGTTCTATTCTGTGAGGAATTTCTACACTTTGGTTCTGTTTCCTTCGTCTAATCTTGTGGCCGAGGTAGATGAATTCATCGACATGCTCTAGAGACTGGTCACCGACTTTAAGTGGTTCGTTGTCTGCGTTAAGGAATTTTGTTTCCCTGATGTTCATCTGTAAGCGAATCGTTGCAGAGGCAAGTTCCTTTAACTTACGACACGAGGGGACACGGGGGTTAGCACGCTGGACTAGCTATTGGCAGGGCGGCGGTTCGAATTCCCGTCTGGCCATGCAGATTTTCGGTTTCTGTAGTTTGACTAAACCGCACAAAGCAAATTCTGAAATGGTTGTTTGGAAATGATGTGGCCGATTTCCTACCCCAATCCGAGCAAGTGACCACATAATCGACGGCACGTTTAACCTACCGTTCCCTTTAGCCTTTTAGATACTCTGAACTTTATGGTAACTGAAATGGTACGTGAAAGTGTTACAGAGATGCTCATCCAGCTCGAGTGTCAGACACTATGAGATAGGCGCTGTGCATCACAGAAACATTTACGGTCGAAATTTCGAGAGCGTACTTTCTTAGAATGGACAACCAATGTATTGATTTCACCTGCGAATGACTCACGAAAAAACCACGAAGGTAAAATTGGAGAGATTTGACCTTACACGGAGGCTTTCGAAGAATTGTTCTTCCTGCGCACCAGTCACAACTGAAAGGGCATGAAGTAACAGTGGTAGTACACAAAATATTCTCCGCCCAATACCATAAGCTGGTTTACGTGGCGTAGAGTAGATGTACTAAAACAAACATGGGAAACGAGTGTCATTTAATCCGCATAATCCTTAAAGATACCCGCCGGCCAGAGTGGCCGAGCGGTTAAAGGCGCTACAGTCTGGAACCGCACGACCGCTATGGTCGCAGGTTCGAATCCTGCCTCGGGCATGGATGTGTGTGATGTCCTTAGGTTAGTTAGGTTTAAGTAGTTCTAAGTTCTAGGGGACTTATGACCACAGCAGTTGAGTCCCATAGTGCTCAGAGCCTTAAAGATACCCAAGGAACAATACGTTACCATTACAAATGAAACAATAGAAGGAAAAAATTTGATGAGTGCGTCCACATTCTTCGTAAAGTTACTGAATGTTGTCATTCCGCTTAGGCTGTACCAAAAATCTTTATTGCTTGTATATCACGATTGCAACATTTTGTCATCATCGAGAGTTCTGGAAGCAGTTAACTCCGCCCCCCCCCCCCCAAAAAAAAAAAAGAAACATATGAAATTTAAAAAATAAGACCATAAAGAAAAATAAGAATGTAGAACTACTTATGTGGAGCAACGGTGCCCACCTAACAACATAGAGTTTCCATGTACGGCAACATGGTACCGATCATCATAAAATAAACAATATATGGTGGCGTAAACCCATTCATTGTACCACATGATGATGACAAAATGAAATTCCAATAGTGATATACACTCCTGGAAATGGAAAAAAGAACACATTGACACCGGTGTGTCAGACCCACCATACTTGCTCCGGACACTGCGAGAGGGCTGTACAAGCAATGACCACACGCACGGCACAGCGAACACACCAGGAACCGCGGTGTTGGCCGTCGAATGGCGCTAGCTGCGCAGCATTTGTGCACCGCCGCCGTCAGTATCAGCCAGTTTGCCGTGGCATACGGAGCTCCATCGCAGTCTTTAACACTGGTAGCATGCCGCGACAGCGTGGACGTGAACCGTATGTGCAGTTGACGGACTTTGAGCGAGGGCGTATAGTGGGCATGCGCGAGGCCGGGTGGACGTACCGCCGAATTGCTCAACACGTGGGGCGTGAGGTCTCCACAGTACATCGATGTTGTCGCCAGTGGTCGGCGGAAGGTGCACGTGACCGTCGACCTGGGACCGGACCGCAGCGACGCACGGATGCACGCCAAGACCGTAGGATCCTACGCAGTGCCGTAGGGGACCGCACCGCCACTTCCCAGCAAATTAGGGACACTGTTGCTCCTGCGGTATCGGCGAGGACCATTGGCAACCGTCTCCATGAAGCTGGGCTACGGTCCCGCACACCGTTAGGCCGTCTTCCGCTCACGCCCCAAC
Organism: Schistocerca cancellata; assembly: GCF_023864275.1. NCBI lineage: Eukaryota > Metazoa > Arthropoda > Insecta > Orthoptera > Acrididae > Schistocerca > Schistocerca cancellata. The sequence goes on along the minus strand of NC_064631.1, from coordinate 150,211,618 downwards.
ATCGTGCAGCCCGCCTCCAGTGGTGTCGCGACAGGCGTGAATGGAGGGACGAATGGAGACGTGTCGTCTTCAGCGATGAGAGTCGCTTCTGCCTTGGTGCCAATGATGGTCGTATGCGTGTTTGGCGCCGTGCAGGTGAGCGCCACAATCAGGACTGCATACGACCGAGGCACACAGGGCCTACACCCGGCATCATGGTGTGGGGAGCGATCTCCTACACTGGCCGTACACCACTGGTGATCGTCGAGGGGACACTGAATAGTGCACGGTACATCCAAACCGTCATCGAACCCATCGTTCTACCATTCCTGGACCGGCAAGGGAACTTGCTGTTCCAACAGGACAATGCACGTCCGCATGTATCCCGTGCCACCCAACGTGCTCTAGAAGGTGTAAGTCAACTACCCTGGCCAGCAAGATCTCCGGATCTGTCCCCCATTGAGCATGTTTGGGACTGGATGAAGCGTCGTCTCACGCGGTCTGCACGTCCAGCACGAACGCTGGTCCAACTGAGGCGCCAGGTGGAAATGGCATGGCAAGCCGTTCAACAGGACTACATCCAGCATCTCTACGATCGTCTCCATGGGAGAATAGCAGCCTGCATTGCTGCGAAAGGTGGATATACACTGTACTAGTGCCGACATTGTGCATGCTCTGTTGCCTGTGTCTATGTGCCTGTGGTTCTGTCAGTGTGATCATGTGATGTATCTGACCCCAGGGATGTGTCAATAAAGTTTCCCCTTCCTGGGACAATGAATTCATGGTGTTCTTATTTCAATTTCCAGGAGTGTATAAACAATAAAGATTTTTGGTATAGTCCAAGCGGAATGACAACCTTTAGTACCATTACAAGGAGCTGGTCCTTAGCATTTCCGAACTATTAAATGAAAGTCGAAGTGATGAGAGAGCATCGACTGACAACAATATGAAATAATATTTATTTCTCGCAAACTGAACTCGTATGGACCATTGTCCTCATTATCAGTTATTTGACTAAATTATAATATGCATGCAGCCAGCCAGATTTTTGTCCGTGATTTCACTATTAAACGAGCCAGGTTAAAAAATTGCACAACTTTTCATCGTGCGTTTAACACCGTTACTATCACGACAGAATAAAAAAGACAAGCAATGCTAGCCATACAAACACGTATTGGGGGTGCCTGCCGCAACGGTGGACAGTGGACCACAGGTCACAACACAATATGGGGAAGGTAATAGCTCCACAGATAATTGCTTGTGCTAACCAAAGCGAAGATTACTATCTGAAGAAGGAATACTTCCAAATACCAAAGGAAATTGGACCGTACCACTTTGTTATAGAGAGAAAAGTCTAATTACTTACGGTTGGTTCAAAAATGGCTCTGAGCACTATGGGACTTAACATCTATGGTCATCAGTCCCCTAAAACTTAGAACTACTTAAACCTAACTAACCTAAGGACATCACACAACTTGCGGTTGGCTTCAAATACAGGATGTAAGTGCCCAGCGTGCAATACGAAAGACATGGCAGGGAGAAGTCCCGTTTTGGACCAGCACGACTCACCAGCAGTTTTGGCGTCACGTTCTCAACAGCTAGTTCGGATCCTTCCCGATTAAGAGAACATATTTGGAAATAAGTGATCGAATATATAGATTTTGTCTTTGACGAAAATTTCGCATCCCTGCAAGACAGAGACATTAAAAAGACCATAAATACGCTGTTACAATGCTCTAGTGGCCAGCACACACTCGTAAACCGCCGCAAGTGAGGTGCACGGGACGGAGTCTATCATCTTCACAGCCCCACAAAGTAACCGCATGTGACCGGCAGGCAGTTAGTTATTTGTATGAAGCCTCCAGGTCAGGTCATTGACATTCTAACCAAACTTCACAGAAAAATATTTTACAGCATCTGCGAACGTTTATGGGATTACACTTAAGGGAGCTAGGGATAAAACTACAGCCAGTATAAAAAAAAATTTTTAAATTAAAAAAAAAGAAGAAAACCAGAGCCGCTCACTGTGAATATCTTCACAGATACTGCTACCGAGTAACAATCAATCAGTTCCATGATGTGATTCTTTAACTTCTTCCAGCACAATTCATGATGAAACAGTTCACGAGAGGACACCTGGATGTTAGTGTCCACCGGGCAAAATATTTCGGCAAGTCACCACGTACAGAACGTCAGGTCGGAGGGAGCTGGGAGAAGATATAATTCCTGCACCTTCTCCTAGTCAGTCAGTTCGTCAGCGTACCTGATGATGGCAACGTAGCTGCTTGCCGAAATATTGTGTCCGTTGGACAAAGTTTGTGAACTGTTCGCATGCCGCTATCGCTCATAATGTATACCGTGCATGACAAAAATGGCGCTATCCAAAACTGGCACCGAGGAAACTGTGGTTCATCATGAGCCATTCCAGTGCCATGGCCAGCCGCGTTAGGTTTCTCGGTTGAGGATCCATGGCGCGAACAACCCGATCGAAGTAGTCCCACAGACTCTCGGTTGGGTTTAAATCCGCGGAGTTTCGTATCCAGGGAGTACGGTAAACTAGTCGTGGTGCTCTCTGAACCACACATGTACATTGTGGGCTGTGTTACACACTGCACTGTCCTGTCGGCAGATGCCATCGCGCCGAGGATAAACAAACCGCATGTAGGAATAGACTTGGTCCACAAGGATAGACGCAAATTTGTGTTGATCCATTGTATCTTCCAGAACGACTAGATCACCAAGGAATACCACGAAAACATTTCCCAGATCATAACGCTCCATCCTCCGGCCTGGACGTTTACGACGACGGGTGCCCATTTTGGATAGCACCAACTGGCAGTTACGGTTCACTTAAGGGGAGGTTTACTATCTTTTGGTTCAAAAAATCGATTTTTTTCAATTGCATATTTGGATCCTTAAAAGTGTTTATAATCCACCCATGAAACGGTTTTTCCGAATACGGAACGGAAATGTTTGTTAATCGTTGGTGAACAAAAAATTGCACCTGCCTGAAATCGACCTTTTTCATGCACCTATTTTTTTCTTTAGGTGGACGAGTTATTGTACAGGTACTTGGAAGAAAACACACAAAATTCAAATGAAAGTTTGAACGCGTGTGTTTGGAAGTTAGCCCCCAAGCATTTGGCTGGCTCAAATGGTTCAAATGGCTCTGAGCACTATGGGACTCAACAGCTTAGGTCATAAGTCCCCTAGAACTTAGAACTATTTAAAGCTAACTAACCTAAGGACATCACACACACCCATGCCCGAGGCAGGATTCCAACCTGCGACCGTAGCAGCCCCGCGGTTCCGGACTGCAGCGCCAGAACCGCACGGCCACCGCGGCCGGCCCCAAGCATTTGCATTCTGATGCGAAGACTGTGGAGATTGCGACTTTCCTGGCAGTGAACAGCTTCAACGAAGGGTATTCAGCAATTGTCAAGACCGTGACAACGATATACGTCACCCTGGGACTCTATTCGACGCAGTTCGCCAAGCATTTGGACGACCACCGTATTCCATCGGCCGAAAACCGCTTGTCACCGGCCGTACGAGCGGCTCTCGAGCAGCGCAGGATGGCCGACATCGAGCAGAACGCCCTCTATGAGGAAGAGGAAGGAGCAGTTTATGGACCCGGAATAGCAGACTGAACGTACGTTGTATAATATTGCATTTATATGTAGTCCAAACTTCAAACGCGTTTTTCTAGAAATGACGTTCTTTTTATCGCGCAGTATGATAACATCAAACCTACGGAACCGATTGGCATGATTCTTTGTTTCCTACGAAGCTAACTATATTGTCTAGGAGTTGTGCCACTTTTATTCCGATCCATCAACTATAAATATTTTTACTTGGCCGACGAAGTCGAAAAATCGATGAAAAAACTATTTATTTTTCAAATGGCCGCAATTTTGTTTCCTATGGTCCAAATAACTTAAGCGAGGTACAACTCCTAAAGAATCTTATATACTTCGCTAACGTCAACTCAGTTTTGATATCAGAAGAGCCGGCTGACCTGTGACATACCGCACGTGGAGGTCTACATCGAAATTTTGTTTCGTTCCGACGGCACTTCCGCTTTTGCTCTTCGACATTTCCGGTCGGAAAATTCCAGTTTGTAGAGGAAATATCAATAAACATTTTGACCAAATTTGACACTGATATCTGTAACACATCGCGAGAAAAATTTCTCAAAGAACATGCTTTTTTCGGGCCAAAGATAGTAAACCTCCCCTTAACCACGGCGGCACCCGAACATTTTGCAAAGTTAGCCGTTTCGGAAATAATTCCACCCTCGGTCCGAAAGCCAATGATTATGTCCTTTTGGGCCTTAAGATAAAACGTTCCGTTTTCGCACCGCATTACCACAACGACTGCACTGTTTCCACATTCCCCCCGACACGCTTTATATAGGGAGTCTCAAACAGGCCCACAACCGATTGTACTGAGCCAGGGAACCAATTGTCAGAAATGCATATTTATTGTACTATTGACATACACAAGGTGTAACACGCCCGGGGGTACAAATAGCGGGGGACCCCTGAACTGTTATTTCACTTCTGAACCGTGCGCCCTGTCCACACCACGTACCTGATAATTCCGCGGCGGTCGTATTGTTCTGCTCCACACTGCTGCTGTCTTGCCTGAAGTTATGTATCTAAATATCCAAGCGAGTTAGGGGAGCCACTCAACGTCAAAACACAACACTGTCCTACGTCTGATACGAACATCTATATTCTGAGACGATAAAAGAAAATCACAGGTTGTACTGTTTACACTCTAAGTCATAAGTACAGGGCTATTACAAATGATTGAAGCGATTTCATAAATTCACTGTAGCTCCATTCATTGACATATGGTCACGACACACTACAGATACGTAGAAAAACTCATAAAGTTTTGTGCGGCTGAAGCCGCACTTCAGATTTCTACCGCCAGAGCGCTCGAGAGCGCAGTGAGACAAAATGGCGACAGGAGCCGAGAAAGCGTATGTCGTGCTTGAAATGCACTGACATCAGTCAGACATAACAGTGCAACGACACTTCAGGACGAAGTTCAACAAAGATCCACCAACTGCTAACTCCATTCGGCGATGGTATGCACAGTTTAAAGCTTCTGGATGCCTCTGTAAGGGGAAATCAACGGGTCGGCCTGCAGTGAGCGAAGAAACGGTTGAACGCGTGCGGGCAAGTTTCACGCATAGTGATGTGAAAGATTCAGTGTTTAAACCTCCTCTACCAAGAAACGTGCCAGAACTGTGAGCTCGCATCAACAATGCTTTCGAACTCATTGATGGGGACATGCTGCGCCGAGTGTGGGAGGAACTTGATTATCGGCTTGATGTCTGCCGAATCACTAAAGGGGCACATATCGAACATTTGTGAATGCCTAAAAAAACTTTTTGAGTTTTTGTATGTGTGTGCAAAGCATTGTGAAAATATCTCAAATAATAAAGTTATTGTAGAGCTGTGAAATCGCTTCAATCATTTGTAATAACCCTGTATTTATCCCAATTAATGGATGATTATCAGTCCACAATATCACTCTGACGAGTGTACGCGTAACTGACGCGACGCGGGTGACTGCGGGAGCCGAATGGTCGAACCAAAGTTCTTACGCTCGTCGCGCATACACAAATATTTGGTACCAGTCCTCCTTGACACTGTTCATAGAGTTAATTTTTCAGTTCTCAGCTCTCACTTGTACGAGCGTGCGCCTAACCGTCGCGGCGCGGCTGATTGTTGATGACGCGGAAACTCGATGACCGAACGCACTTTCTCACGCCCGCTACAAGACACTAGCACATTATTGCACTCACATGTCGTGACTATTTTTTACTGATTACATTAGTTCATTCTGGGAGACCAAGCACGGCGCGGGTGATTGGATACTGTACGGAACGACACGCAACGAGAGGATACACAAATACGTTATCGGCGACACTGCTGATTTTTAATTACATCTTGACGCACTTTCCTCTGAATTACTTCCATATTTCATCACTTTACTGTAATAGCACTTGTAGCACAACTTCCATACTACCAGTGCCTCTCACATGCAGAGCTACCCACAACACAACAGTTCCGTGTCCCGTGCTCCACTCTGCAAACGCACTGCCCGCAAAGATACTCCGCGACCAAGCCAGCGATATGACAGTACGCTTACAAACGTTCACCGCGTAACATAGTAACTGTTCAAAGCGACGACCACCGGTCTCAACGCGTGTACTTAAACGGCGCATGTAGTTCTGCCGTACTCTCGCGAAGATCCCGTTTGTCTTTTGCACACTGGAACAGGCAGCTGGCGATAAACAGCGTACACCCTTGACCATCAAACAAACATACCGTGCACTGCTTAGCTCGTAGCACGTGTTTTATGTGACGACCGCATGCATCGCACCGGCGCGCTAACCTGTGCCGCACGCACACCGCTATCCCTGGTGTCAGCTGTCCATTGCATCAGACAGCTTGTGATGTGTCCATGATGAAGTGTATTACTGTGTACCGTCTTCGGTTGTATGCAGATGACGCTGTCGCTTATCGACTAATAAAGTCATCAGAAGATCAAAGCAAACTGCAAAACGATTTGGAAAAGATATCTGAATGGTGCGAAAAGTGGCAGTTGAACCTAAATAACGAAAAGTGTGAGATCATCCACATGAGTGCTAAAAGGAACTCGTTAAACTTCGGTTACACGATAAATCAGTCTAATCTAAAAGCCGTAAGTTCAACTAAATACCTAGGTATTATAATTACAAACAACTTAAATTGGAAGAAACACACACAAAATGTTGTGGGGAAGACTAACCAAAGACTGCGTCTTATTGGCAGGACACTTAGAAAATGTAACAGACCTACTAAGGAGACTGCCTACACTACGCTTGTCCGTCCTCTTTTAGAATACTGCTGTGCGGTCTGGGAGCCTTACTACACTCCTGGAAATTGAAATAAGAACACCGTGAATTCATTGTCCCAGGAAGGGGAAACTTTATTGACATATTCCTGGGGTCAGATACATCACATGATCACACTGACAGAACCACAGGCACATAGACACAGGCAACAGAGCATGCACAATGTCGGCACTAGTACAGTGTATATCCACCTTTCGCAGCAATGCAGGCTGCTATTCTCCCATGGAGACGATCGTAGAGTTGCTGGATGTAGTCCTGTGGAACGGCTTGCCATGCCATTTCCACCTGGCGCCTCAGTTGGACCAGCGTTCGTGCTGGACGTGCAGACCGCGTGAGACGATGCTTCATCCAGTCCCAAACATGCTCAATGGGGGACAGATCCGGAGATCTTGCTGGCCAGGGTAGTTGACTTACACCTTCTAGAGCACATTGGGTGGCACGGGATACATGCGGACGTGCATTGTCGTGTTGGAACAGCAAGTTCCCTTGCCGGTCTAGGAATGGTAGAACGATGGGTTCGATGACGGTTTGGATGTACCGTGCACTATTCAGTGTCCCCTCGACGATCACCAGTGGTGTACGGCCAGTGTAGGAGATCGCTCCCCACACCATGATGCCGGGTGTTGGCCCTGTGTGCCTCGGTCGTATGCAGTCCTGATTGTGGCGCTCACCTGCACGGCGCCAAACACGCATACGACCATCATTGGCACCAAGGCAGAAGCGACTCTCATCGCTGAAGACGACACGTCTCCATTCGTCCCTCCATTCACGCCTGTCGCGACACCACTGGAGGCGGGCTGCACGATGTTGGGGCGTGAGCGGAAGACGGCCTAACGGTGTGCGGGACCGTAGCCCAGCTTCATGGAGACGGTTGCGAATGGTCCTCGCCGATACCCCAGGAGCAACAGTGTCCCTAATTTGCTGGGAAGTGGCGGTGCGGTCCCCTACGGCACTGCGTAGGATCCTACGGTCTTGGCGTGCATCCGTGCGTCGCTGCGGTCCCGTCCCAGGTCGACGGGCACGTGCACCTTCCGCCGACCACTGGCGACAACATCGATGTACTGTGGAGACCTCACGCCCCACGTGTTGAGCAATTCGGCGGTACGTCCACCCGGCCTCCCACATGCCGACTATACGCCCTCGCTCAAAGTCCGTCGACTGCACATACGGTTCACGTCCACGCTGTCGCGGCATGCTACCAGTGTTAAAGACTGCGATGGAGCTCCGTATGCCACGGCAAACTGGCTGACACTGACGGCGGCGGTGCACAAATGCTGCGCAGCTAGCGCCATTCGACGGCCAACACCGCGGTTCCTGGTGTGTCCGCTGTGCCGTGCGTGTGATCATTGCTTGTACAGCCCTCTCGCAGTGTCCGGAGCAAGTATGGTGGGTCTGACACACCGGTGTCAACGTGTTCTTTTTTCCATTTCCAGGAGTGTAGATACGACTGACGGAGTACATCGAAAAAGTTCAAAGAAAGGCAGCACGTCTTGTTTTATCGCGAAATATGGGAGAGAGTGTCGCAGAAATGATATGGAATTTGGGCTGGACATCATTAAAAGAAAGGCGTTTTTCGTTGAAACGGATTCTTTCCACGAGATTCCAATCATCAAATTTCTCCTCTGAATACGAAAATATTTTGTTGACACTGACCTACATACGGATAAACGATCAGCACGATAAAATAAGGGAAATCAGAGCTCGTACGGGTAGATACAGGTGTTCGTTATTTCCGCGCGCTATACGAGATTGGAATAATAGAGAATTGTGAAGGTGGTTCGATGAACCCTCTGCCAGGCACTTAAATGTGATTTCGAGAGTATCCATGTAGATGTAGATGTACAATGCATGACACATAATCAGAGACGGAACGTTATTCTTCACGAGGCTTGGTTCAAAATGGCTCTGAGCACTATCAGCCCCTAGAACTTAGAACTACTTAAATCTAACTAACCTAAGGACATCACACACACCCATGCCCGAGGCAGGATTCGAACCTGCGACCGTAGCGGTCGCGCGGTTCCAGACTGAAGTGCCTAGAACCGCTCTGCCACTGCGGCCGGCTTCACGAGGGTTGGTAGACTTTCATTTAACGTACGGTCCGTTACGATATAGTACTGTAAAGCGACACGAACGTACAGAAAACGTTTTCCCAACAGGCGTCATCCTAACTGAAAGAAGCTTATCTCCGGTTATACCAGTTACGAGAGACGGGGTTGTTCACATCACAGAGAGCTGGCCAAAGTTCCCGCCAAAGACGTGTCCGAACACCAGACTTTGAGGAGATGGTGTTGGATCGTGTGACAGGCCACCCAGGAACAAGCGCCCGTCAACTTCCCCATGAAACGCATGCTTCGAAGGGTACAGTTTGGATAGCACTCTTGGAACAGACATTACACCCCTATCATAGATAGCCTGTTCAACCACTGGGACCAACGGAGTTTGAGTCTCGCATTCACTTCTGTCAATGGATGCGTGTGATGTCCTTAGGTTAGTCAGGTTTAATTAGTTCTAAGTGGTGACCTCAGATGTTAAGTCCCATAGAGCTTAGAGCCGTTTGAACTATTTGTTGTCATGTAAACGTCGAACATAGGTGGTGGTCACATTATTGTGACTGGACTGTGGACGGTAACATACTCAACAAATGTTACACATTTCACAAACAAGAGGCGCATAAGAGTTCCCCCTGTTGGGTTACCTTGGTGCCTGTGACGTCAGGACGGGTATCTGACCATTAAGTAAAATAATAAAATAGAATTTGTCAAATCCTGAACAAGCAGACACCATATTTATAAGGCTAGAAAGAGACGGTTATCATCTGCGTGCCATTTTGATCGCAAAACAAATACCGTCAATCAGATGGCAATCCTGCCATGTTCTATGACAACAATAACATCGCACAACTTCCCGCTATATGGCACATTAAATGTTGTATAAACACGGAAATTTCAAATTTGCCTTTGAGATGTTGAGATGTGCATTGGTAAAAGTACAGCAACAGAAAAATCGCCCGCCGACCTCTAACTACCCCGAACGTTCGCTTTCAAAGCCATGCGCCGCACTGCAGTAGTGACGTAGTGTTTTTTGGAAACGAGCCGTGACCTCTAAGAGACTGCGCGAAATATTTGGCCGGCGTGTTGGGCGCCTTCCCAAGGACCCCTCCTCTTTTTGTGTGCGAATGTTGAGGCTGTTCGCTCCACAAACAACACCTGTTGTTTGAATCGAGGACAGTCTCGCATTCTTGCATGCATGCTGAAAATACGCATAGCAGAGGGATAACAGACTGCAGCGGAATGCTTGAACACTAAAATTAACCCATTTTCCTTACCATTTTATTATTTACCCAGACGAAAGTCATAGTTTGTATTCATAAAAACTTCATTTTCGACTGTAGGTTACAGTCACCTTCACAGCAAATGTTACAGCGCACAGGTCGCCTAACATCTGAAGTGCATACATGGTCATCTTCTAAAATTAATGGTCGGGTAGTGATTGAAGATGACCACTCTGGAAAAACTTAAACCTCACGCAGAAAACATTATTCAAGATTACCAGGCTGGACTTCGAGCAAACCGTTCCACAACTGATAATTTGTTTACTTTACGACAGATCTTTGAGAAATACTGGGAATTTAACAAAAACATCCACTGTCTCTTCATTGACTTCCAGTGAGCCTACGACATCATCCACAGAAGTAGCCTCTACAACACATTACGAGAATTTAGTATACCCAGTAAAATCATTAGGATAATACCACTGTGCATGGATGGCTCCCAGGCAGCAGTGAAGTTCAGAGGATCCATATCCCCCACCTTTCCAATTAAAACAGGCTTACGACAGGGAGACGCTATTTCATGTCTCCTCTTCAACCTTGCATTAGAGAAAGTGGTTCGGGAAAGTAATTTACATCCATACAATGGTCTCCGATTCGAACACAGTGAAGTAAAACTCCTGGTTTATTCAGATGGTAAAGTGTCGCTCAGTGAAACTGAAGAACTGAAAGACATATACAGATCTCTCAGGCACAGTGCCAGCAAAATCGGGATTTTGATTAACCAAGAGAAAACCGAATATATGGAAGTAGGTCGAGTCATAAACCCAAATCCTTACTTTGAAATTGACCAAAATTCTTAATTCAGAGAAGTTCTCCAGTTTAAATACCTTGGATCACGTTTCAACAGTAAAAATATCATAACAATGAATATAAATGAAAGAATAGCCTCAGGGTCAATATGTCTGTACTCACTAAGCAACCCACTCAAAAGTAAAGCTTTGTTAATCACCACAAAGATGAAGATACACAACACTATTATCTGCCCTATAGTACTGTACAGTTCAGAAAGCTGGACGCTTACAAAGAATGAAAGAGAAAAACTGAATGTTTTCGAAAGAAAAGTAATGATAAAAATCTAGGGACCTGTGTTGGAGAATGGCGTATGGAGAAATCGGAAGAACAATGAAATTTCTGAGTTAATGAAGCAGAATCATCCAGAAATTAAAAAGTAGGAGACTGCAATTGGCTGGACATGTGGCCAGAATGGAAAACAACAGAATCACCAAGAAAGCATTTGAAGGAACTCTCCAGGTAATAAGACCATTGGGCCGACCTCGTACAAGGTGGAAAGACGACATAGAGAAGGACATCGCATCATTAGGAATTTCTGCAGGGTGGAGAGAGGCTGCGAGAGATAGACGGCGGTGGAAGCAGATCGTTGATGCAGCGCGTGGTCTACAGGACCTGTGATGGCTGAGAGAGAGAGAGAGAGAGAGTGATTTAAGTGTGATACCTTTTAGGGAAACAAACCAAATTTTTGGAAATCTTTGAAAGAAATGATTTCTATGGGCCGTTTCTCTTCTTACTCGTTCTGTCAAAACGTCTTCATTTATAGCGACCTCCCTCATGCACTGCCCCCGTACATTTGCCCTTCACATGCATACAAATGTACAGACGGAGGACAAAAATATGGAAACACCAACCTTACCATGCCTAATACGGTGTAGGAAAACCACTGGCATTCAAAGCAGCTTCTAGTCGTCTCCGAATGGATAAATATGAGTTCTGTATAGTTTTCAAGCGTTTCTTATACCATTCTTCCTGCAAAATGGTCAAGATGGATAGCGTTCACGCGGCCTTCTCTCCAAAGCAGACGACAAAGGCTCAATAATATTGAGATCTGGTGACTGTGGTGGACAGGAGGCCGCGCGGGATTAGCCGAGCGGTCTGGGACGCTGCAGTCATGGACTGTGCGGCTGATCCCGGCGGAGGTTCGAGTCCTCCCTTGGGCATGGGTGTGTGTGTGTTTGTCCTTAGAATAATTTAGGTTAAGTAGTGTGTAAGCTTAGGGACTGATGACCTTAGCAGTTAAGTCCCGTAAGATTTCACACACACATTTGTGGACAGGGGAGATGCGACAAAAGATCTTCGTGCTCACAAAACCAGTCCCAGCCAACGCGAGCTAACAAGTGCCCAGTCGTGTGGCAACACAGTTTCGCCATTGTGGAACAAACATTGTACGATGCCATAAACCTGATCGGCCAAAATGGTCACGTAATCCTTGGTAGTAGTGCGAGCTTGTAGAACAACCACGGGGCCCATCGAATACTACGATATGGTTGGCCAAATCATCAGAGAACTCCGCCATGTTTCACTCTTGGCGGGAAGCAGTCTGCATCGTAGGCTTGGAATGGCGTACGCTAGACGTAATCTAGACCAGCCGTTGGAAACAGAGTGAACAAGACCCATAGGACATCAACTGCTCCACGCCTCATGTTTCACGGCTTCAGCTCCGCGTGTTCCTGTTACGAACATCTGCATCACTGATGAGTAGTGTTGGAACTGCAACTCGACCTGCACTTCACAGCTTACGGAGCTCCCTTCGTCTTCTTTTGGCGCTGACAGGGTTCGCAAGTGTGACATTCTGTTCTGCAGTTACTGTTGCAGCAGTCGTCGTCTTACTTGTCGATGCAATCACCTTCCACGACCGTCTATCACTCGACACACACTTTCGTCCACGTTGTCACTTAGGGGATGATGTTTTTCCGCTTTCCCTGTAAGCGGCTTAAGTCTTAGGTACGGTGCTTCTTGAAATATCAAACACTTCCTTGGCTGAGGAAGGACCTAACATATGAGCACCAACAATCTGCCCACATTCGAATGTACTGGGCTTCGAAGCAAAGCGCTGACAGCTACACGGAGCGCTATTCTGACCACGGATGACACCTGCAACGTACTGAGCGCACTGCACAGGTGTCGTACATGGCTAAATGCAACAACGCACTTGCAGGCATGGCTAGCATCTGTGCTTACGTTCAAGCGTGCATTTTTCGCGGTGTTTCCATATTTTTGTCTTACCCCAGCATATGCGCCGCAAGCCATCATTCGGTGCATGACGGAGGGTATTCGTATCACAACTAGTTATTCCCTTTGCAGTTCCACCCGCAAAGCCGGCCGGTGTGGCCGAGCGGTTCTAGGCGCTTCAGTCTGGAACCGAGCGACCACTACCGTCGCAGGTTCGAATCCTGCCTCGGGCATGGACGTGTGTGATGTCCTTAGGTTAGTTAGGTTTAAATAGTTCTAAGTTCTAGAGGACTGATGACCTCATATGTTGAGTCCCATAGAGCTTAGAGCCATTTGAACCATCCATTCGCAAATCGAGCGAGGGAAAAACGGCTGTCCATATTATGCTTTGGTGCGAGCCTTGATTTCTCTTATCTTGTCTTCGCGGCCCTAATGTAAGAAGTATGCTGCTACCAGTAGTATCATACTCGAGACTGTCACAAATGTCGCTTCTCTAAGCTTTCTCAATAGTGATAACGAAAGGAATGTCTTCTTCCCTCCAGGGGTTCCCATTTGAATACATGGAACATTTCAGTAATACTAACATGCTGGTCGACACCCTCAATTGCTTCGATGCCTTCCTCTAATATCTTCTGGTGGGGATTCCAAACACTCGAGCAGTACTCAAGAATAGGTCGCACAGGTGCTCCGTATGCTGTCTCCTCTATAAATGAGAAACACTATTCTAGAATTCTCCCCATAAACCAAAGTCTGCCGTTCGCCTTTCCTACAGCCGACCCTACGCGCTCGCTCTATTTTATGTCCCTTTGCAACGTTACCCCTATCTACTTTATCGAGGTAACTCCACCAAACAGAACATCACCAGTACTGTATTCGAACATCAGAGGGTTGTTTTACCTACTCATCTGCATAATTTACATTTTTCAGCGTTTAGTTATGCACAACGATCCTGTGTTGTTCGAATATACACTGAAGCGCCAAAGAAACTGGTATAGGCATGCGTGTTCAAATACAGAGATATCTAAACAGGCAGAATACAGCGCTGCGGTCGGCAAGGCCCATGTAAGACAATAAGTGTCTGGCACAGTTGTCTGATCGGTTACTGCTGCTACAACTGCAGGTTATCAAGATTTAAGTGAGTCTGAACGTGATGTTATAGCAGCGCACACGCGACGGGACACAGCATCTCCGAGGTAGAGATAAAGTGGGGATTTTCCCGTACGACCATTTCACGAGTGTGCCGTGAGTGTCAGCAATCCAGGGAAACCTCTAATCTCCGATATCGCTGCGGCCGGGAAGAGATCCTGCAAGAACTGCAGCAGCGATGACTGAAGAGAATCGTTCAACGTGACAGATGTGCAAACCTTTCGCAAATTGCTGCAGATTTCAATGCTGGGCCATCAACAAGTGACAGCGTGCGAACTATTCAACGAAACATAATCTACACTCCTGGAAATTGAAATAAGAACACCGTGAATTCATTGTCCCAGGAAGGGGAAACTTTATTGACACATTCCTGGGGTCAGATACATCACATGATCACACTGACAGAACCACAGGCACATAGACACAGGCAACAGAGCATGCACAATGTCGGCACTAGTACAGTGTATAACCACCTTTCGCAGCAATGCAGGCTGCTATTCTCCCATGGAGACGATCGTAGAGATGCTGGATGTAGTCCTGTGGAACGGCTTGCCATGCCATTTCCACCTGAGCCTCAGTTGGACCAGCGTTCGTGCTGGACGTGCAGACCGCGTGAGACGACGCTTCATCCAGTCCCAAACATGCTCAATGGGGGACAGATCCGGAGATCTTGCTGGCCAGTGTAGTTGACTTACACCTTCTAGAGCACGTTGGGTGGCACGGGATACATGCGGACGGGCATTGTCCTGTTGGAACAGCAAGTTCCCTTGCCGGTCTAGGAATGGTAGAACGATGGGTTCGATGACGGTTTGGATGTACCGTGCACTATTCAGTGTCCCCTCGACGATCACCAGTGGTGTACGGCCAGTGTAGGAGATCGCTCCCCACACCATGATGCCGGGTGTTGGCCCTGTGTGCCTCGGTCGTATGCAGTCCTGATTGTGGCGCTCACCTGCACGGCGCCAAACACGCATACGACCATCATTGGCACCAAGGCAGAAGCGACTCTCATCGCTGAAGACGACACGTCTCCATTCGTCCCTCCATTCACGCCTGTCGCGACACCACTGGAGGCGGGCTGCACGATGTTGGGGCGTGAGCGGAAGACGGCCTAACGGTGTGCGGGACCGTAGCCCAGCTTCATGGAGACGGTTGCGAATGGTCCTCGCTGATACCCCAGGAGCAACAGTGTCCCTAATTCGCTGGGAAGTGGCGGTGCGGTCCCCTACGGCAATGCGTAGAATCCTATGGTCTTTGCGTGCATCCGTGCGTCGCTGCGGTCCGGTCCCAGGTCGACGGGCACGTGCACCTTCCGCCGACCACTGGCGACAACATCGATGTACTGTGGAGACCTCACGCCCCACGTGTTGAGCAATTCGGCGGTACGTCCACCCGGCCTCCCGCATGCCCACTATACGCCCTCGCTCAAAGTCCGTCAACTGCACATACGGTTCACGTCCATGCTGTCGCGGCATGCTACCAGTGTTAAAGACTGCGATGGAGCTCCGTATGCCACGGCAAACTGGCTGACACTGACGGCGGCGGTGCACAAATGCTGCGCAGCTAGCGCCATTCGGCGGCCAACACCGCGGTTCCTGGTGTGTCCGCTGTGCCGTGCGTGTGATCATTGCTTGTACAGCCCTCTCGCAGTGTCCGGAGCAAGTATGGTGGGTCTGACACACCGGTGTCAATGTGTTCTTTTTTCCATTTCCAGGAGTGTATATCGGCTTCCGGAGCCGAAGGCCCACTGGTGTACCCTTGATGACTGCACTACACAAAGCTTTACACCTCGCCTGGGCCCGTCAACACCGACAATGGACTGTTGATGAATGGAAACATGTTGCCTGGTTGGATAAGTCTCGTTTCAAATTGTATCGAGCAGATGTACGGGTATGGATATAACCTCATGAATCCATGGACCCTGCATTTCATTAGGGGTCTGTTCAAGCTGGTGGAGGCTCTGTAATGGTGTGGGGCGTATGCAATTGGAGTGATATGGGCCCCTGATACTTCTAGATACGACTGTGACAGGTGACACGAATGAAAGCATCCTGTCTGATCACCTGCATCCATTCATGTCTACTGTGCACTCCGACGGACTTGGGCAGCTCCAGTAGGACAATGCGACACCCCACACGTCCAGAATTGCTATAGAGTGGCTCCAGGGACACTCTTCTGAGTTCAAACACGTCCGCTGGCCACAAAACGCCCAAATATAAACATTGTTGAGCACATCTGGGATGCCTTTTAACGTGCTGTTCAGAAGAGATCTCCACCCCCTCGTTCTCTTACGAATTTGTGGACGGCCCTGCAGAATTCATGGTATCAATTCCCTCCAGCACTACTTCAGACATTAGTGGAGTCCATGCCACGTCGATTCGCGGTACTTCTGCGTGCTCGCGGGGGCGCTACACAATATTAGGCATGTGTACCAGTTTCTTTGGCTCTTCAGTGATGTATTAGTAACGTTTTGTTTGATAGAGTCACCTTGAAGCACCCATGGACGCAACGTTTACCCACTCCTCTGCATTAATTTACATTTTTACACACTTAGACCTGCCTCCGTAGCCGAGAGGTGAACGCGATAGACCCAAAAGTTCGATTCGTGGTACTGCCAAGGATTTTCGTTGATAGGAGGATTGGACTGGGATGCACTCAGCCTCGTGAAACTAGTTGAGGAGGTACCTGATTGAGAGTCTCGCGAGACAAATATCTCGTAATGTAAACACTCTTTATAAACAGTTACCGGCTATTATCTAGTGTGTGTGTCCTTACACAAGTTTTTAATCTGCCTAAGCACTAATAAGGTGCTTGCACACCAAACGCCAATCAATAAATATAGAGCACCTTTACCACTTAACCATTAACAAGTTACGAAGACTGATGGAAAAGCGAAGTGAAAATTTTTTGAATTTTTGTTCAAATTACTGAACTTTGATCCCGAATAAAGTGTACATCTCGCAACAACATTGTACGCTGAGGAAGTTAGTACTGCAGACAGTGAAATCAGTTACGAAGCACTGATTAACTCAGACGCCATTCTTAACGGAGGATGGAGTGCAGAGCCGCACGTGGGCGCCCCATACCTTGCATAGTCGACTCTTACGGAGTCACGAGAATGCAATATCGGCGTCCCGCCATTCCTTCAGGAACTGCGGCGCGCTCCCTCTGGACCCGTATTGAATCCTCCTCTGCTAACTTTTCGCCAAATCTTATCTCGCAAACGCCTCCACAACCTTCGTGACGACAGCGAGCTTTATACAGAAAATAGTTTCTGTACAATAATACGAAGGCTGTCCAGAAAGTAAGTTACGATCGGTCGCGAAATGGAAACGTCTATGAAAATCCGATAAAACTTTGCAAAGATGTGTTGGGCAGTGTCTCTAGTATGACTCTAGGTAGAATTATGTCGCCCTTTTCATTCCTGAGCTCTTAGTGAGCGCGTAAAGACGTTATAGAAAATAGTGTCTCCCGCCAAGTACGAGGGCCTGGTGTGAATTTTCCCCTGAAGCTATGCAATCAACATTACATAACTGTCGTGCGGTTTCTTCTTCAAGACAATTCTCAGCCTCATTCTGCAGGGGCAATGAAGATGTTCCTGCATCGTTTCAATTGGAAATGTTTGGTTACCCACAACACACCCCGTAATTGTCTCCCACTGAGTTTCATCTCTGCTCAAAGGAATCGCTGGCTTTGGAGACAACATTTTGGCACAGACAACGAGCTTCAGGCGAGCGTAGAGAATTGGCGGAAAGCACTGGCGGCTGCCTTCTACGATGAGGGTATTGGAAAGTTGGTACAACACTGCGACGAATGTCTGAGTCAGAACGGCGACTACGTAGAGAAGTAGCTGAAAGGTGTAGCTAACTGTTACAAATGAAACATTTCTGATTTTCACTGTGATTTTCATTTCGCGATCAATCGTAACTTACTTTCTGGACAGCCCTCGTATCTTTGTAATGAACAGAAACAAATATTCTTTGATAGCGTGCAGTTTTACTTCATAACTAAAAGGCAATGGCTATGAAAATACGTGTCTAACGAATAAGAGTTTACTATTATTTATTTCCTGACTGTTAGGTCCTTGTCCCACCGATTTTTTTAAACCACCAAACCCCAAGTACTGATTTTCCGCAAACTCGGTCTGGCACACCACTCTTGTTCTAACGCGTAGGCAGCAGAGGCCCAGAATTTTACAAAACTGTAGTTAACTGTAACTCGACTGCTCTTCTGTTCTTCTCCCTCAAATGCATTCGCGTCGTTGGTCTCCTGCCATAGCCCATTAACGCCAAATTTCACGGATATGTTCGTCGTTACGTCTCACATTGATTTCTGCGTTTTTTCGCGCAGTGTTTCTTGTCTGTTAGCACTGACAACTCTACGCAAACGCCGCTGCTCTCGGTAGTCAAGCGAAGGCCGTCTGCCGTTGCGTTGTGCGAGGTGAGAGATAATGCCTGAAATTTGGCAGGCTCGTCACACTCTTGACACTGTGGCTCTCGGAATGCTGAATTCCTTAATGATTTCCGAAACGGAATGTCCCATGCGTCTGGTTCCCCCTACCATAGTCCGCAGCTCGTGGTCGTGCGGTAGCGTTCTCGTTTCCCACGCCCGGGTTCCCGGGTTCGATTCCCGGCGGGGTCAGGGATTTTCTCTGCCTCGTGATGGCTGGGTGTTGTGTGATGTCCTTAGGTTAGTTAGGTTTAAGTAGTTCTAAGTTCTAGGGGACTGATGACCATAGATGTTAAGTCCCATAGTGCTCAGAGCCATTTTTTCCCGCTACCATACCGCGTTCAAAGTCTGTTAATTCCCGTCGTGAGGCCATAATGGCGTCAGAAGCCTTTTCACAAGAATCACGTGTGCACGTATGACTGCTCCGCCAATGCACTGCCCTTTTATACTTTGCGTATGAGATACTGGCGCCGTGCCGGCCGCTGTGGCCGAGTGGGTCTAGGCGCTTCAGTCCCGAACCGCGTTGCTACCACGGTCGCAGGTTCGAATCCTCCCTCGGGCATGGATGTGTGTGATGTCCTTTGGTTAGTTAGATTTAAGTATCCTCCCTCGGGCATGGATGTGTGTGATGTCCTTGGGTTAGTTAGATTTAAGTAGTTCTAAGTCTAGGGGACTGGTGAACTCAGATGTTAAGTACCGTAGTGCTCAGAGCCATTTGAAGCATTTTATACTGGCTCCTCTTTATATGTATAGTAGTAGTAGTAATAGACGGATGTCATCGAGTAAAACAGAAGTAATAGCCGGCGTTCCCCAAGGAAGTGTTATAGGCCCTCTATTGTTCCTGATCTATATTAACGACATGGAGACAATCTGATAGATTGTTCGCAGATGAAGCTGTCATTTACCGTCTTGTAATGTCATCAGATGATCAAACCGACTTGCAAAATGATTTAGATAATTGACCTTGAATAAGGAAAAGTGTGAAGTTTTTCACATGAGTACTAAAAGAAATCAGCTAAATTTCGATTACGCGATAAGTCACACAAATCTGAAGGCTGTAAATTCAACTAAATACTTAGGGATTACAATTACAAATAACCTAAAGTGGAACGATCCCATAGATAATATTGTGGGTAGAGCAAACCAAAGACTGCGATTCATTAGCAGAACACTTAGAAGGTGCAACAGGTCTAGTAAAGAGACTGCTTACACCACGCTTGTCCGCCCTATTCTGGAGTACTGCTGTGCGGCGTGCGATCCGCATCAGGTGGGACTGACGGAAGTACAAAGAAGGGCAGCTCGTTTTGTATTATCGCGAAATAAGGGAGATATTATCACAGACATGATACGTTAATTGGAGAGGCAACCATTAAAACAAAGGCATTTTTCGTTGCGATAGGATCTTCTATGAAATTTCAGTCACCAGTTTTCTCCTCCGATTGCGAAAACATTCTGTTGGCACCCACCTACATAAGGAGAAATGATCATCACAATAAAATAAGAGAAATCAGGGCTCGCGCAGAAAAATTTAAGTGCTAATTTTTCCCGCGTGCCGTTCGAGAGTGGAACGGTAGAGAGACAGCTTGAAGGTGGTTCATTGAGCCCTCTACCAGGCACTTTACTGTGAATAGCAGAGTAATCACGTAGATGTAGATCTAAATGTAGATATCGCTGTCCCGTAACCTCAGTGTATTTGAATAATTTGACTTTTTTCTTGTTGAATACTACCATGTCATTTTTGATAGAAATTTTGTGGTGATAATGATTCTCTCAACTTATCTGGCATGACAGATAAATAAAACTAACAGAGGATGCATTTACATGTTGCGCCAACATATGGCGTTACTTCGGTACATGAGCCAAACTCGTAACAATATTTTGCAAAATCGGGATAGAGAAGACATAAAAGCGATTGAAACAGAGGATGGGGATATTATCAGGAACATGGAAGGTATCCGAGAAGAGATGAAGAATTATTCTGAAATCTTGCTGAATGGGGAAGGTGCACAAGAAAGTGACACCGATGTCACTGAAATAGAGGAAGAGCAGGATCCAATCTCTAGCTTAAAAACTGAGAATTCCCTGAAACAGATGAAAAGTGGGAAGGCGGTTGGAGCAGATGAGCTGACAGCGGATATGATTAAAGCTGCATGAATCCATGGAATACAATGGTTACACCGGGTGCTGGGGGTGATATGGAAAGAAAAAGTGCCGGATGAATGGAAAAAAGGAATTATAATACCATTGTTCAAGAAAGGTAGTAGAAAGAAAAGCACCAACTACTGAGGAATCACACTGCCTTAAGGTAATGGAGAAGGTCATAGGAAAAAGATTGTGGAAAATACTAGAACATCAATTAGAGGAACAACAGCATGGGCCAGAAGTACTATAGAAACAATAGATCTCATTTTCTCCCTCCGTGAGTTAATGGAGAAATATAGGGAAAAAGGAGTAACAGGTGGAAGATCAAAATGGTTTAAGACAAAGAGAGGTGTTCCACAAGGCAGTTCGCTCTCCACTTTACTCTTAATTTCACTTATGGACACAATCATGAGAGAAATCAAGGAAGAAGAAAATGAAGATCTCAACGCTTTTGTTTTTGCTGATGACATCGCCGTTTGGGGAGAGATGGAAATGGAGGTTCAGAGATGACTAGATTACTGGAACACAAAATTTAAAAAATTCATGTTAACTGTGAGTACGGACAAGACAGTGGCAATGAAGATGAGCAGGACACCCACACCTTGTCACACGATACTGGAGGAGGTGGAGTTGGTTGAATGTGTGAAAAGCTGCATTTATCTGGGTAGCATCATATCACGCGATGGACGTTCCAACCAAGAAGTCTTAAACAGAATAACAAAAGGATCTAGCTTGTTCCACCAAGTACGAAATCTAATCTGGGACGAGGGAGTCCCTTAAAGACCCAAACAGACCATGTATAAAACGTATGTCCTGCCAATCATGATGTATAGTCAAGAGGCCTGTGTCATAAATAAGAGAGAAGAGAGTCAAATTCAAGCCTGTGAAATGAAGTTCTTTAGGTCAGCTCTATAAAAAATCTAGGAGAGACAGAGTCAGGAATGATTATGTAAGGAGAGACCTGCAGGTGACATTGACTACAGAGGAGAGAATGAGTGCTTTGAGATTGAAGTGGTTCGGTCATGTGAAGCGAATGAACCCGACTCGAACTTGACGCCAGTTTTGGAGATGGAGGTACCAGGAAGAAGACCAATTGGGCGGTCTAGAAAGAGACGGACAGACCAGGTTAAGGAAGATCTCAACAGGAGAGGAGTAGCATGGGATGGAGAGGGAAAAGCTATATCAGGACTTCATCCAATGGAGGCATATCGTTCACAAAGTTTCTACTCGGCTCGCTGGAAGGGAATCCTGAAGATGATGATGAGGAGAAAACTGGATCTTGTCGGGATAAGGTCCACAACGGTGACGGTGGCGATATATGGGGACGGATGGTAACCCTAGCTGCGTGTTGAGTAGAGAAACGGCGACCGAGCAGTGACTTGCGTAACGCAGGGGCAGACGGCCGCTCGCCGACTGTGGCTCGCCTCACCTGCGCGGTCGCGATCTGAGTGACACTGCGCATGCGCGCCGGCCGCAGCTGATACAGTCGCGCAGAACACGTGCTACGCTGCGGTGAGACCGCACCAGTTGCCGTATCGTCAGCTTGCCTCGTGTCTTTCTCCTCTACGGGTACACAAAGCGTTGTGCAACACGGCGTCCAAAGTGGAACACTCATCCGGCGGCACGTGAACGGGTAGAATTGCCTGTGGCTTGCGTCAACTATACGTGTCAAACCTCATAACTTCGATCAAATGACTACCGCTTTCCTAAGGTATTACCTCACTCACTTATTCGTCAGTTTGGCGTGCTTAACAACTTGCTAGTTCACGCTTCTCGTCCATGTGTTCCGATTTGTGATGGTTCGCGGTCATTCAGTGTTTACCAGTATCCTTTCAGCCGGCCGAGGTAGCCGAACGGTTCTAGGCGCTACAGTCTGGAGCCGCGCGGCCGCTACGGTCGCAGGTTCGAATCCTGCCTCGGGCATAAATGTGTGTGATGCCCTTAGGTTTGTTAGGTTTAAGTAGTTCTAAGTTCTAGGGGACTGATGACCTCAGAAGTTAAGTCCCATAGTGCTCAGAGCCAGCCAGTATCCTTTCAGTATCTCCATGCATGCCTTTTCGTTCCCTTCGTGGCTTCCCTTCGTCTCTTGGTGACGTCCACTGAGCCTCCAAATGTCTGTCAGCAACACTGCATTCTAGCGTAAAAATTCTGCCCAACTAACCCGACAGTGGTTTGTGGAGGTGCGGTACACCCCTTATGATCAATTTCTGTAATTAGCTGCTAGACGACAAGTCACACTACATTGTAGTTCGAGGTAGCTGATACCAGATGTCAGGAGAATTGTAACAAGCGTGTTTTTGTAAATTTAGTTTTCATAGGGCTTCGTGAGGTGCTGTTGAAACAAGTTTGAGCTTGTTGGTGTTTGTGAAGCCCCATCACCTCATTCTCGTTCTGCAAGAAGAAAAAGTCAATCTAGTTATTTCACTGCATTTTTGTGCATACTTTGCATAAGATATGGTATTTCACTGTATAGTTAATAGCAAATATTGATATAGATGGATCCTTATGGGTCTGAAGAGGTCCAAGTCTAATCATTGATCGCGAGGTACTTAATGAGGGGCCAACAGATTCTGATAATGAAGATGAAAGAGATGCTATTATTATCAGCAATCACGACACATCAGAGCAGGGAGGAGATGAAAACGATGAAGAAGGGGTCAACGACAGTTATCATCTGGGAAAAGATAAAATTAGTAAATCGAAAAAAGGAGATAGTAAGGAGAAATTATATGATGTATCATGAATTTTTTTTTTTTTTTGCATAATGAGTGAGTTGTGGTATTGTCTATACATAAAACATATTTTGTCGAATATAACCTCAGTTATTTCAGTAAAATAGCTCTGGACACAAAACATTAATTGCTGTATTGTATGACTCAATATTTGTATCTGGCATGTGACTGCAGCAAGAGCACGGTGCAGGTACGATATAACCGAAGTACGGTACGGTACAGAACGATAATAATGCTTTATTGCACCAATATTTAGACCGTAAAAGGTACACGTCTGTTCTGCTCGGAAGCTAAGAGCGTACTAAAGTCTGTGGTCAAGTCACAGATATTCCACTTATCGTACGTCAGTAATAACATCGCAGTGGATGTTCCCAAAGGCAGCATAATTAATAAAATTAAATTTTATTTCTGTCACTGTATATTAATAATATACAATAATATTCACCTATAGTAATAACTTACAGGTGATTAAACAACCAATTTCAATGTTAAAATAGCTAAAATATGTAAAAAACTACAAGGGGTGTACTACACCCCACACACTACTGGTGTAAGAATTCCAGGCCACACTATTGCTAGGTTAAATCTCTTCTGTTTCATTTTACTCACGACGCTGGGATATGACAACTGATCCATCAGTTCTTTGTTTCTTAATATTATCTACACTTGTGTTTCTCGGTAAATTAATCTAACCTGACCTAACTTTAGATCATGACATAGTTCTGGGGTGAGCAACCAGCGGCTCGCGGGTCGATTTGGTTTCAAATATTTAGAAAATGCTTGCTAACAGTGTTTGTGTATATTAGCTCATTAAATTTCAAACACTCGAATGACCTTGCTAAGGCTGAAAATCGCTAAGTTGGCTCTAATTGCTTGTTGCCTGAAATTGCCTGTCTCATTGCTGTATACTGTTTTTCTATTCTTTCCCGTATTAATATTAGTAAATAATTCTTATCCACTGTGGACGTATTAGAACACTGCAACTGTTCAAATTTCAGGTAATTTATAGCGAATTAGCTGCAAACAGGTCATTTATAGGCTTTTATTTTTCCCTGGAGACATTTCAAGATGCCTGACAGCCCTCTTCAGATGTTTACATTTATTTATGTGTCATAACCATTGTTCCTTACTTACAGCGTTGCATCATTTTGCGAAGGAAACTTTCAGGACAAGTACTGTAAAACGAGGCGAATAAAGAAACATTGCTCGCGACGAGTAAATAAATGTAAACATCTGATGATGAGGTGAACATAAAATGAATGTACTCTCAAAAACGCATGTTTTGAGGCATAATATGTTGACTTGGTGTGTCGGCAAAGGTGTGCCATTTGTGAAATTGACATTAACGTCACGAGCACTATAGTTATGACGTTACACGATAGGATCGCTGCTCCTGCGTCACCTGACGAACCGACCCGTTAGCTTACGTGATGAAAAGTGTCCGGACACCTGGCTGAAAATGAGTTACAAGTTCGTGGCGCACTCCATCGGTAATGCTGGAATTCAATATGGTGTTGGCCCACCCTTAGCCTTGTTGACAGCTTCCACTACCGCAGGCATACGTTCAATCAGGTGCTGGAAGGTTTCTTGGGGAATGGCAGCCCATTCTTCACGGAGTGCTGCACTGAGGAGAGGTATCGATGTCAGTTGGTGAGACCTGGCACGAGGTCGGCTTTCCAAAACATCCCAAAAGTGTTCTACACGATTCAGGTCAGGACTCTGTGCAGGCCAGTCCATTACAGGATTGTGAGTCTAAAGACTGAAAACAGACACAATCGGGCGTACCCTGGAAACGGTGAAAGATTTCACCGGCTAATCCTTCTAACACCAGATCAAGTTAAAGTCCAAAACCAAATTAACATCAAGATGCAACGGCCTTTGTCAAGACAACATTCCTTGTGACGATCTCGACAAATATTGAGGGATTCTCTAGCCATAAGAGTGTTTTATTAGCAGACATGTGCTATAAGCATAAATGCGACGTATTGTTGGTGCAGGAAACACACTGGGTAGCCACCAGCCACAGACGTAAAATAGCAGGAATGGATTTGGCCATTGAAAGACCACACGACAAGTATGGGAGTGCGATTTTCATCAGACCCGGGCTAAACGTAACATCAGCCGCAATGACAGAAGTAAATAACAATGAAGTACTTACCATTCGCGCCCAGGAGTTCTCTGTGACGTCTGTGTACAAACCACCAGAAGTGGACTTTGTTTTCCATGAACCAAACAATTTTAGATATGACCATATTAATTTTGTCATGGGCGATTTCAACTGCCATGGTAAAGCATGGAAATATAATGAGACTGATGAGAATGGTGTACAGCTTGAATCCTGGGCTGACACTAATGACCTACAACTCATTCATGACCCAAAACAGCCAGCATCGTTCAACAGCAAAAGATGGAGAAGGGGATATAATCCTGACAACATCTTTGTGAGTAGGAAGTTGGCAGCACAGTGCATGAAGCTTGTTGAAGAACCTATCCCAAGTACACAATACAGACCCGTCATTTGTGTTGTGAATGCCATGGTTAAACCAGAGGAGGTGCCTTTCCGAAGACGGTTCACTCAGAAGCCCTTCAGCGAAGATACCATGGAAGCTGGCGAGGAACTAATGCAGGCTGTTGCTGAGGATAAGAGATCACGGTGATACAAACTAGTCGAGAATCTTGACATGAAACAAAACAGCAGACGTGCATGGAAATTACTGAAAAACTTAAGTGGGGACCCAACTGACCACAAGCAGAAGAACAACGGGGTAACGGCAAATCAGATTGCTAGCCAACTTCTGAAGAATGGGAAAACCAAAGGGAAAAGAGAAAGGGAAAGAGTTATACCCCAAGAACAAAAAGATTACCGACTCCTCAATGCTTCATTCGCAGCAACCGAACTGGAAGACGCCATTCAGAGTATGAAACTGAATAAGGCCGCTGGAACTGATGACCTTAGAACGGAGCAGATAAAACAGTTTGGGCCCAAAGCTCGAAACTGGTTACTACAAATGATGAACACCTGTATTAAAGAGCTGAATATTACAAAACTATGGCGGCAGGCGAGAGTGGTGGCTTTACTAAAACCTGGCAGGGAGGTAAAGGACCCCAAAAGTTACAGACCAGTGTCACTTCTACTCCATCTCTATAAGATATTGGAGCGGATGATTCTCAACCGGGTGGCAGAAACTATAAATGGAAAGCTCATAAAGGAAGAAGCCGGTTTCAGACCAGGAAGATCTTGTTGTGGGCAAATACTTAATCTGACGTAACATATAGAAGATGGGCTTGAAAAATAATTAATAACTGGAGCAGCTTTCATAGATCTTACTGCTGCATACGACACGGTAAACCACAGAAAGCTATTGCGCAAATTATATCACCTCACAGGGGATTGTAGGTTGACGATGGTTACTAGTAGTCTTCTGCAGAATCGAAGTTTTTATGTCTCCCTAAATGGTACTAACAGTAGATGGCGACTGCAGAAGAATGGTTTACCACAAGGAAGTGTACTTTCTCCCATCCTTTATAATGTGTACACTAATGACCAACCTATACCTCAAGATGCAAGACTGTTCGTATATGCTGATGACACAGCTGTGGTGGTCCAGGGGTCCAATTTTGATGCAACATCTGGAAATCTCTCTAGAGCGCTTGAAGAACTGGCTCAATACTACCACGCCAATCACCTCAAGCCAAACCCTGACAAAACCCAAGTAAGTGCTTTCCATCTGCGCAACAGAGATGCTGGAGTTGAGCTCGACGTTACATGGCAAGGTAAGAAGCTAAAGCACTGTCAGACACCTAAATACCTTGGGGTTGTACTTGGCAGAACGCTTTCCTTCAAGCAGCATTGCCAAAACACCAAGGCTAAAGTCTGCTCCAGGAATAACATCATCCGCAGGCTGACAAATTATGAATGGGGAGCCCAACCATCATTACTGAGAACGTCAGCACTTGTTCTGTGTGTTTCTGCAGCAGACTATGCAGCGCTAGTATGGGAAGCATCTGCACATGCTAAACACGTTGATGTAAGTGTAAATGTGACAATGCGAATTGTTACAGGCTGTCTGAGACCCACACCAACG
This sequence comes from Schistocerca cancellata, assembly GCF_023864275.1. Classification (NCBI taxonomy): domain Eukaryota; kingdom Metazoa; phylum Arthropoda; class Insecta; order Orthoptera; family Acrididae; genus Schistocerca; species Schistocerca cancellata. Next base: position 150,183,871 of record NC_064631.1, on the reverse strand, counting down.
GGTAATTTGTACCTACTTGCTGGAATTGCCCCACCCACGAGCAGAAGGCAGGTGGCAGCAGACGCTGAGAGAACAAAGAAAGAAACAGATTCTCGACACCCACTGAATGGGCACGTCACTCAGGCTCGGAGGCTTAAGTCTAGAAATAGCTTTATTGCAAGAACCGAGATCCTTGACGGTTCACAGGAAGATAATAGAGTCCGTAAATGGGAGAATGGACAAACCGCACTGCAGATAATACCAAAAGAGCAAATGGCACCTGGAAACAAACTTCCTTACACAGTGTGGAGAACACTAAATAGGCTGAGGGCTGGTGTACCCAGATGGAAAACTAATCTGTGCAAGTGGGGACTGCTGACTAACGATGACGACGTTCTTTGCGGATGCGGAGAGGTACAAGACGAGGCACATCTGCTCGTGTGCCGACTACTGCCGGAGCCCTGCAGTTTTAGTGACCTGCTACAAGACAACGACCAAGCCGTAGCGGTAGCTAACTATTGGAAAAATAAAATTTGATCTGGACACGGAAAAGCAAAGTAAAAGTAAAGTCCATTACAGGGATGTTATTGTCGTCTAACCACTCCGCCGCAGACCGTGCATTATGAACAGGTGCTCGATAGTGTTGAAAGATGCAATCGCCGTCATCCAATTGGTCATCAACAGTGGGAAGCAAGAAGGTGCTTAAAACATCAACGTAGGCCTGTTCTGTGATAGTGCCATTAAAAACAACGAGGGGTGCAAGCCCCCCCCATGAGAAAAACGACCACACCATAACACCCCCGCCTCCGTCCGCCTCCGTCCGCCTCCGAATTTTACTGTTGGCACTACACACGCTGGCAGATGACGTTCACCGGGTATTCGCCGTACCCTGCCATCGGATCGCCACGTTGTGTACCGTGATTCGTCACTCCATACAAGGTTTTTCCACTGTTCAATCGTCCAAAGTTTACGTTCCTTATGCCGAGCGAGGCGTCGTTTGGGATTTAATGGCGTGATGTGTGACTTATGAGCAGCCGCTCGACTGCGAAATCCAAGTTTTCTCACCTCCCACCTAACTGTCATAGTACTTGCAGTGGATCCCGATGCAGTTTGGAATTCCTGTGTGACGATCTGGATAGATGTCTGCTTATTACGTATTACGACCCTCTTCAACTGTCGGCGGTCTCTGTCAGTCAACAGACGAGGTCGACCTGTACGCTTTTGTGCTGTACGCGTCCCTCCACGGTTCCACTTCACTTATCACATCGGAAACATAGGATCTAGGGATGTTTAGGAGTGTGGAAATCTCGCGTATAGACGTATGACACAAGGCACACCCTGTCACCTGACCACGTTCGAAGTCCGTTGAGTTCCGCGGAGCGTCCCATTCTGCTCTCCCACGATATCTAATGACTACTGAGGTCGCTGATATCTAATACCTGGCAGTAGGTGGCAGCACAATGTACCTAATATGAAAAACATACGTTTTTGTGGGTGTCCGGATACTTTTGAACCCGAACTTTACTGACATAATTTCAGAGATTGTTCACGGACATTTTCAAGTGGCTCATAACAAGGTAACTGATTTTCGTTTGATTTCTTACACTCATCTATCTTTGCATCTGTATTACACTGAAAATATCTGCCCAACAGTGTAAATGACGGCATTCTGCGATTCACTCGCGGTATCTGCTCTTGACAACAATAATGCCCCTTAACTATTAGTCTTCAGGCTTGCACTATTGCTCACAAGGGAACCTCCCCATCACCCCCCCCCCCCCCCCTCAGATTTAGTTATAAGTTGGCACAGGGATAGGCCTTGAAAAACTGAACACAGATAACTCGAGAAAACAGGAAGAAGTTGTGTGGAACTATGAAAAAAATAAGCAAAATATGCAAACTGAGTAGTCCATGCGCAAGGTAGGCAACATCAAGGAGAATGTGAGCTTACGAGCGCCGTGGTCCCGTGGTTAGCGTGAGCAGCTGCGGAACGAGAGGTCCTTGGTTCAAGTCTTCTCTCGAGTGAAAAGTTTAATTTTTTAATTTCAGACAACTATCAAAGGTCAGGCACTCACACATAATCAACTTCGCTCTCCAGAATTCCAGGACATGTTCAGATTTGCTTGGACATATACAGGATTTGACGGTCTACACACGGAAACATTTGAAAACGTAAAAACCATATGTTTTGACAGAGCACAGGGAAAACTGTGCGACTGTGAAACAGTTGCATTCATTTGTTGCAGTTTATGTGACAAACTCTTATGATTTCATCACTTTTTTGGGAGTGATTATTACATCCACAAGAAAACCTAAATCGGGCAAGGTAGAAGAATCTTTTTTCCCATTCGTCAAGTGTACAAGTTAGGTGGGTCGACAACATATTCCTATCATGTGACGCACATGCCGTCACCAGTGTCGTATAGAATATATCAGACGTGTTTTCCTATGGAGGAATCGGTTGACCTATGGCTGGTTCAAATGGCTCTGAGCACTATGGGACTTAACATCTATGGTCATCAGTCCCCTAGAACTTAGAACTACTTAAACCTAACTAACCTAAGGACATCACACAACACCCAGCCATCACGAGGCAGAGAAAATCCCTGACCCCGCCGGGAATCGAACCCGGGAACCCGGGCGTGGGAAGCGAGAACGCTACCGCACGACCACGAGATGCGGGCGGTTGACCTATGACCTTGCGATCAAATGTTTTCGGTTCCTATTGGAGAGGATCTCCTTTCGTCTACTAATCGCACGGTTTTGCGGTGCGGTCGCAAAAAACAGACACTAAACTCATTACAGCGAACAGAGACGTCAATGAATGAACGGACAGATTGTAACTTTGCGAAAATAAAGAAAGTAAAATTTTCACTGGAGGGAAGATTCGAACCAAGGACCTCTCATTCCACAGCTGCTCACGCTAACCACAGGACCACGGCGCTCGTCAGCTCACGTACTCCTTGATGTTGACTATCTTGCGCATGGACTACTCAGTTTGTATATTTTGCTTATTTTTTCATAGTCCCATACAACTTCTTCCTGTTTTCTCGATTGATCTGTGTTCAGTTTTTCAAGGCCTATCCACTGTGTCAATTTATAACTAAATCTGAGGGGGGAGCGATGGGGAGGTTCCCTTGTCAGTTGTGTCTTAGGGTGACTCTTCCGGGAGAGTTATCTGTACGTTAATAGAGATACACAGCGGGTATAGACGGGTGAGGAGATGACGAGTTGCCTGATATGCACCTCGTGTAAGATTTCAGTGAATGCAGTGGAACACCGGCATAACACAGCTAAGCTGACACCGAAACCTCCAGACGTCAGACAGTCAGATAGGTACCAAACGTTGTATATCGACAAAGTATCTACCGCATGTCCGATATAGTTACTGCTATGTGCTGTCGTCCAGGAGAACATACGTAAAAGGTAAGTAATACACTGAGGCGACAAACGTCATGGGATAGCGGTATGCACATACACAAATGACAGTAGTACCGCGTACGCATGGCACGGAAGAGCAGGGCACTAGCGGAGCTGTCATTTGTACACAGGAGATCGGTATGGGGAGGTTTCCGACGTGATTATGGCCGCACAAAGGGAATTACGAGGTGCATTCAAGTTCTAAGGCCTCCGATTTTTTTTCTAATTAACTACTCACCCGAAATCGATGAAACTGGCGTTACTTCTCGACGTAATCGCCCAGCATACGTACACATTTTTCGAAACGCTGACGCCATGATTCCATGGCAGCCGGCGAAGGCTTCTTTAGGAGTCTGTTTTGATCACTGGAAAATCGCTGATTCAATAGCAGCACGGCTGGTGAATGTGCGGCCACGGAGAGTGTCTTTCATTGTCGGAAAAAACCAAAAGTCACTAGGAGCCAGGTCAAGTGGGTAGGGAGCACGAGGAATCACTTCAAAGTTGTTATCACGAAGAAACTGTTGCGTAACGTTAGCTCGATGTGCGGGTGCGTTGTCTCGGTGAAATAGCACACGCGCAGCCCTTCCCGGACGTTTTTGTTGCAGTGCTGGAAGGAATTTGTTCTTCAAAACATTTTCGTAGGATGCACCTGTTACCGTAATGCCCTTTGGAACGCAATGGGTAAGGATTACGCCCTCGCTGTCCCAGAACATGGACACCATCATTTTTTCAGCACTGGCGGTTACCCGAAAATTTTTTGGTGGCGGTGAATCTGTGTGCTTCCATTGAGCTGACTGAACCTTTGTTTCTGGATTGAAAAATGGCATCCACGTCACAACCGACGAAAAGAAAGTCCCATTCATGCTGTCGTTGCGCGTCGACATTGCTCGGCAACATGCCACACGGGCAGCCGTGTGGTCGTCCGTCAGCATTCGTGGCACCCACCTGGATGACACTTTTCGCATTTTCAGGTCGTCATGCAGGATTGTGTGCACAGAACCCACAGAAATGCCAACTCTGGAGGCGATCTGTTCAACAGTCATTCGGCGATCCCCCAAAACAATTCTCTCCACTTTCTCGATCATGTCGTCAGACCGGCTTGTGCGAGCCCGAGGTTGTTTCGGTTTGTTGTCACACGATGTTCTGCCTTCATTAAACTGTCGCACCCACGAACGCACTTTCGACACATCCATAACTCCATCACCACATGTCTCCTTCAACTGTCGATGAATTTCAATTGGTTTCACACCACGCAAATTCAGAAAACGAATGACTGCACGCTGTTCAAGTAAGGAAAACGTCGCCATTTTAAGTATTTAAAACAGTTCTCATTCTCGCCGCTGGCGGTAAAATTCCATCTGCCATACGGTGCTGCCATCTCTGGGACGTATTTACAATGAACGCGGCCTCATTTTAAAAGAATGCGCATGTTTCTATCTCTTTCCAGTCCGGAGAAAAAAAATCGGAGGCCTTAGAACTTGAATGCACCTCGTAATTGACTGTACGCGGCATGGAAGTTGGGGCTAGACGCATGAGACATTCCATTTTGGAAATCGTTAGTTAATTCTATATTCCGAGATCCACAGTGTCGAGAGTGTGCCGAGAATGGCAAATTTCAGGCATTACCTATCGCCACGGGAACGCAGTGGTCGACGACCTTCACTTAACATCCCAGTGCAACGGCGTTCCCGTAGCGTTGTCAGTGCTAACAGAAATGTAACACTGCGTGAAATAACCGAAGAGATCAGCGTTGGACGTACGACGAACGTAGCCGTTAGGACAGTGCTGCGAAATTTGTCGTTAATGGGCTATGGCAGCAGACGACTGACACGAGTGCCTTTGCTAGCAGCACGACTTCTTCCACAGCGCCTCTCCTGGGCTCGTGACCGTATCAGCTCGACCCTAATCGACTGGAAAACCGTGGCCTGATCAGATGAGTCCCGAATGCAGTTGGTATGAGTTGATGGTACGGTTTGAGTGTGGCGCAGCCATGGTCCCAAGTTGTCGACTAGGCACTGTGCAAGCTGGTGGTGTCTCTGTAATGGCGTGGGGTTTGTTTACATGGAATGGACTGGATTTCCTGGACCAATTGAACGGAACATTCACTGCAAATGATTATATTTGGCTACTTGGAGGCCATTTGCAGCCATTCGTGGAATTCATGTTCCCAAACAACGATGGAATTTTTATTGGTGATCATGTGTCATGTCACCGCGGTTCAGCTGTTCGCGATTGGTTTAAAGAGCATTCTGGACCGTTCGAGCGAATGGTTTGGCTGGCCAGATCGCCCGACATGAATCCCATCGAACATTTCAAAAATGTTCTAATCGGGTTGGAATCTTATGGGACTTAACTGCTAAGGTCATCAGTCCCTAAGCTTACACACTACTTAACCTATATTATCTTAAGGATAAAACACAGATACCCATGCCCGCCGGAGGACTCGAACCTCCCCCGGGATCAGCCGCACAGTCCGTGACTGCAGCGCCCTAGACCGCTCGGCCAATCCCGCGCGGCGTCGAACATTTATGGGATATAATCGAGAGGTCAGTTCGTGCACAAAATCCTGCATTGGCAACACTTTCATAGTTATGGTTGGCTAGAGGGACAGCATGGCTCAGTATTTTTGCACGGAAATTCCAACGACTTGTTGACTCCATGCCATGTGGAGGTGCTGTACTACACTGGGCAGAAGGAGGTTCAAAAATGGTTCATATGGCTCTAAGCACTATGAGATTTAACATCTGAGGTCATCAGTCCCCTAGAACGTAGAACTACTTGTTGTTGTTGGGCCGGCCGGAGTGGCCGTGCGGTTCTAGGCGCTACAGTCTGGAACCGGGCGACCGCTACGGTAACAGGTTCGAATCCTGCCTCGGGCATGGATGTGTGTGATGTCCTTAGGTTAGTTAGGTTTAATTAGTTCTAAGTTCTAGGCGACTGATGACCTCAGAAGTTAAGTCGCATAGTGCTCAGAGCCATTTGAACCATTTTTTGCTGTTGTTGTTGTTGTGGTCTTCAGTCCTGAGACTCGTTTGATGCAGCTCTCCATGCTAGAACTACTTAAACCTAACTAACCTAAGGACTTCACACACATCCATGCCCGAGGTAGGATTCGAACCTGTGACCGTATCAGCAGCGCGGTTCCCTACGCAGAAGGAGGTCCGACATGATATTGGGAGGAGATATCTCATGACTATTTTTACTTTAGCATATACAAGGGTTGGAACTTAAATAGTGGCAACTACACTCCTGGAAATTGAAATAAGAACACCGTGAATTCATTGTCCCAGGAAGGGGAAACTTTATTGACACATTCCTGGGGTCAGATACATCACATGATCACACTGACAGAACCACAGGCACATAGACACAGGCAACAGAGCATGCACAATGTCGGTACTAGTACAGTGTATATCCACCTTTCGCAGCAATGCAGGCTGCTATTCTCCCATGGAGACGATCGTAGAGATGCTGGATGTAGTCCTGTGGAACGGCTTGCCATGCCATTTCCACCTGGCGCCTCAGTTGGACCAGCGTTCGTGCTGGACGTGGAGACCGCGTGAGACGACGCTTCATCCAGTCCCAAACATGCTCAATGGGGGACAGATCCGGAGATCTTGCTGGCCAGGGTAGTTGACTTACACCTTCTAGAGCATGCTGGGTGGCACGGGATACATGCGGACGTGCATTGTCCTGTTGGAACAGCAAGTTCCCTTGCCGGTCTACGAATGGTAGAACGATGGGTTCGATGTCGGTTTGGATGTACCGTGCACTATTCAGTGTCGCCTCGACGATCACCAGTGGTGTACGGCCAGTGTAGGAGATCGCTCCCCACACCATGATGCCGGGTGTTGGCCCTGTGTGCCTCGGTCGTATGCAGTCCTGATTGTGGCGCTCACCTGCACGGCGCCAAACACGCATACGACCATCATTGGCACCAAGGCAGAAGCGACTCTCATCGCTGAAGACGACACGTCTCCATTCGTCCCTTCATTCACGCCTGTCGCGACACCACTGGAGGCGGGCCGCACGATGTTGGGGCGTGAGCGGAAGACGGCCTAACGGTGTGCGGGACCGTAGCCCAGCTTCATGGAGACGGTTGCGAATGGTCCTCGCCGATACCCCAGGAGCAACAGTGTCCCTAATTTGCTGGGAAGTGGCGGTGCGGTCCCCTACGGCACTGCGTAGGATCCTACGGTCTTGGCGTGCATCCGTGCGTCGCTGCGGTCCGGTCCCAGGTCGACGGGCACGTGCACCTTCTGCCGACCACTGGCGACAACATCGATGTACTGTGGAGACCTCACGCCCCACGTGTTGAGCAATTCGGCGGTACGTCCACCCGGCCTCCCGCATGCCCACTATACGCCCTCGCTCAAAGTCCGTCAACTGCACATACGGTTCACGTCCACGCTGTCGCGGCATGCTACCAGTGTTAAAGACTGCGATGGAGCTCCGTATGCCACGGCAAACTGGCTGACACTGACGGCGGCGGTGCACAAATGCTGCGCAGCTAGCGCCATTCGACGTCCAACACCGCGGTTCCTGGTGTGTCCGCTGTGCCGTGCGTGTGATCATTGCTTGTACAGCCCTCTCGCAGTGTCCGGAGCAAGTATGGTGGGTCTGACACACCGGTGTCAATGTGTTCTTTTTTCCATTTCCAGGAGTGTATTTATTCACAACCGATACAAAACAGTTACATGTTTGCACCTGTCACTATCCTTCAAAGTAGTCACCAGCATTGTGTAGAACCCGTTGCCAGCGATGTGGAAGGTGTAGTATACCGTTAGCAGAGCCTGTTACATCTATGGTGCGAATGGTGCGGTCTAAAGTTATGGTGATTCTCGTGTACGACTATGATGGTGTTATCCTAACGCATTACGTTCCTCCACGGCAGACTGTCAGTGCTCAGTATTGCTGTTCGTTTTTGTAGCATCACCTGCGACCAGCTTTGCGAAGAAGCGGCGACACTTTCTGCGCAACCCACCCATCATTTTGCACGACAATGCGCGGGCGCATAAGCGCAAGCCGTGGCCGCTCTGTTCGCTCGATGGGACTGGGAAGTACTGTACCATCCACCATACTCCCCGGACTTAAGTCCTTGTGACTTCGATTTAATTTTGAAGATGAAGGAACCACTTCGTGGCATTCGCTTCAGAACTGTTCGAGAGATTCGACAGGCAGTAGGCCGCTCCATTCGCACCATCAACAGAACAGGCTCTGCCAACGGTATACTACGCCTTCCACATCGCTGTCAACGGGTTCTACACAACCCTGCTGACTACTTTGAAGGACAGGAACAGGTTCAAACGTGTAACTCTTTTCTATCGGTTATGAATAAAACAGTTGCCACTATTCAAGTGTCAACCCTCGTATAATGGAACTGCATTTGATTACTAAGACTTAATCAGGATTTTTACTCTGAAACGAGCCACAGATGGCCACAGGTCTCGTGCCAAAAACATTCATACGCCATCTGCGACCAACTGTTCAAGCTGGTAGAGGCTCTATGATGGTTTGGGGCGTGTGCAGTTGGAGTGATATGGGACCCCTGGTGCGTCTAGATATGACTCGGACCTGACAGGTGACACGTACGTAAGCATCCTGTCTGATCCATTGTGCATTCGGACGGACTTGGGAAATTCCAGCAGGACAATCCGACACCCCACACGTCCGGAGTGGCTCCACGAACACTCTTCTGAGTTGAAACACTTACACTGGCCACCAGACTCCCCAGACATAAACATTATTGAGCATACCTGGGATGCTTTGCAACGTGCTGCTCAGGAGAGATTTCCACTCCCTCGTACTCTTACGGACTTATGGAGAGCCCTGCAGGGTCCGTAGTGTCCCTTCAGCACTACTCCAGACTTTAGTCGAGTTCATGCCAGGTAGTGTTGCGGCACTACTGCGTTTCATTGTCACCTATTTATCATACTTCTATGCTATAGCTTTAAATTAGAGTTTTCAAAGAAATTTGATTACTGGGAAAAGCCTGTAGTGCTGGTGAGTGTCCTCTACTCGTACTAACTGATTTAAAAATACACTTTTGGAATAATTTACACCTAAACCAGATCTTTAATGTGTCTCCACCGAAAAAAGTCACACGGAGTGGGATCTGGTGATCGGGGATGCCATTTCATGGAACAGCTGTCCCCTTGTGTAGCACGGCCGATCCATCGATGGGTCAGCTCCGTGTTCAGGTATCCACGAACTTCACGATGAAAATGCTGTGGAACCCCATCCTGCTGAAAGATGAACGGAGACTCCGATCGCATTTGAGTCATCAGCCATTGCTGCAACATGTCCAATTAGGAATATCCAGTGACAGTGCTCTCGGCGAAAGAAGAATGGCCTGTACAGTTTGCGACGTGACAAGGCACAAAAAACATTTACCTTTGGGGAATCACACTCAAATTCAGTGCATTCGTATGAATGCATTGTACCCCAGATTTGACAACTGTTCACGTTCCCATTAGTGTGAAAAGTAGCTTCGTCGCTAAGAATTAAGCGATCAACAATGCCATTCCCATCCTCATTCAATTGTTGCAACTGCGAACAAAACTCAAAATGCTTGTCTTTGTCGTCGTCATTGAGCTTCGGCACTAGCTCCAATTTGAATGGTTTCATAGACAGCTTCTGTCGCAGGACTTTCCAAACTGCCATTGGATCCATTTAGAGTTCACGGGGTGAACGACGCACCGATTTCTTTGGACTCCTTATGAATATCTATCGTACGCGCTCCACATTTGCTTCACTCACACTGGGACGTCCGCTTCTCTTTGCCGAGCACAAGCAACCCGTCGTAACGAATTTGTTGTGCCATTGGTAAATCGCCTTCCTTGTTGGTGGCTTCTTACTGTACTTGGTTCTAAACATCCGTTGAAGAGCTGTAGCACACTTGTTTTTGTCGAACTCCAACACTGTGAAAGCTCGCTCCGCACTTGAACTCGTCATGTTTGCGACTAGAACTGACTATCGGCAAATTACGAAACTACGCTGTGGCAGTATATATGGAAAAAACCATTCAAAGTTACTCTTCAAAATGACATATGTATGATATCTGTGCAATGTTTGGTTCTTGTGCAATAAATAATTGAAAGTGTTTTCCGGACTTTATGTACACCCTGTATTGTTATTTGAAAGATATTGGTAGATAAAAAGTCAGTCTCATTACTTTTCTTGCACAAAATCGATGCTACAGCTTCCGTTTAATGGAGGCTGGCAGAACAGTGTTTATCTCGCAGCGGTCAGTAACCAGAAGAATTATATCGAATGCCCCAGAAGGTACTTACCTAGAACGTGGCAAAGCCCATCCAAAATCAGTGTCTATTTGTTTGTAGAAAGTGTGCAACTGAGCATAATATTAAGATTTTTGTCTTTTGTTTCACTGTAAAGAAGTCGTGTGAATGCCTGTCAGCTCTTGCATACTGCCGGAGAATAGGATGAAACTATTTCTACGAAACATGTGTGTTCTGCTTGAGTCGGCGCTTTTAAATGAGTTGTCTGTCGAGTGGTGGGACCTTCACCTTTCACAGAACTGAGGTCAGTCACCAGAGCAGAGAAAAATTATCCACTATTTACTGACCGACATTTCTCAAGCATGGCACTACGGCCTTGCTTCGTAATTCCGATAACTTTCCGCCTCGCTGCCGTAATTTGAGAAGAGATATGTCACTCAATTCATTTCATAACCTCTGTTGAGAAATATGCTGGTAAATAAGTTTTTCTCTATTCGTCTCATTGGCAAAGGGATGGTACGTCTGTTGCCGTTTATAGATACTGTATTTCTTTTGCTGTTTACAGATATTTTCTCTATATATGCTCACTGATTCAAAGTAGAGTCTAGTTGTGGTGCACTACGTACTACAAGATGCAAACAGTAGCGTTTTTATATGGTAAACAGATATGGCCTTCGTATTTAAGGTGCTATAGCAGACTGATTTGTCTAAGACTGTGGCGCCCTCGAGACCAGCGCTAATGACTACTTCAGCGTTACTCTGACGTCACTTCTTCTTACAGAGAAAATGAAAACGTGACAAGATGTGACTTCTTGTCGCTTTTCTTAGCATAGTGTCTGTCTGCTTAATGGTTGACTTTCAGGAATTTATTGCGAGTTTCTTAACGCTAAACGATTCTGCTGTAAAGATGCATTTTGTGGAATGACTTGCTATTTCGTGCATTACGTCGTTACACAGTTCATAAATGAAAGCAATTACCTGAACCGTGAATCGGTGTTATTTAGCATGTGTTTCGTACGTGCAATTAATTCTTAGGAATTCCTGCTCGGGTGAGAGAGGAAGATGATTGGAAGCGATTTTACGTTTCAGAGATTTATGCAGAAAGATACGTGATAAGAAATCAAATGAAGTGAATATGTTAGACTGTGTTAAGAGCTGTAGGTGATATTTGTGCTGATGGCTTTTCAAAAAATGGTTCAAGTGGCTCTAAGCACTATGGAACTTACCATCTGAGGTCATCAAAAAATGGCTCTGAGCACTATGCGACTTAACTTCTGAGATCATCAGCCGCCTAGGACTTAGAACTACTTAAACATAACCAACCTAAGGACATCACGCATATCGATGCCCGAGGCAGGATACGAACCTGCCCCCGTAGGAGCAGCGCGGTTCCAGACTGAAGCGGCTAGAACCGCTCGGTCACAGCGGCCGGCTGATGGCTTTTGACCAAAACGTTTAAAAACGAATAAATAATGATTAGCTGTTTATATAACATAAAACCGAATTTCGCTTAGCCAATGTAGATTATCCACGGATAATCATAGATTAGCTCTGTTCATTTATGAGATCCACAAGGCAGCAGATAGCGGCGCCCAGATAAATGACGCTTTCCTTTATTACTGAAGGCGGTCCGTGCATTTATGCTCTGTTATCTAGTGACCAGCCTACGGGATTCCAGAGTATCGTACAAGCTTTGTGACTGAATTCAGAACTTTCTAGAATATCGAACTTCATTTATCGATCGAGACAGGGACGACTCCATGCATGTGATATGCTCCAATATGTGTTCTGATTTGGTCTGTAATCTGTGACTGACTTTCAGTCACGACGACGAAGAAGAAGAAGAAGAAGAAGAATAACGGATGATTTCACCTTGACGTCCGCCAATCGCTGCACCAAGAGTCGACCTCCTGCAGGTGTTCGTGTATTTTCCTGCAGTTACCCGGCAACAACATCGTTCCTTATCACCACCAGGGGTCCCATATCACTCCAACTGCACACGCCCCAAACCATTATAGAGCCTCTACCAGCTTGAACAGTCGCCTGCTGACATTCAGGATCCATGGATTCATGAGGTTATCTTCATACCCGTACACGTCTATCTGCTCGATACAACTTGAAGCGAGAGTCGTCCTACAAGGCAATAAGTTTCCAATCATCAACAGTCCAATGTCGGTGTTGACGGGCCCAGGCAAGGCGTAAAGCTTTGTCTATATCTATAACACTTGAGAGAAAAGTTGCTTTTATTACCCTTTGTTGAAGCTGTCAGTGAGTCAGAGAGGAATTCAATACGCAGCACGAAAAATTTTTGATCATTTGTCCAATAACATAAAATGCCTGGCACTTAGCGAAGCAAGTTTTAATTCTAAATTAATATCAGTTCTCTTGGCAACTCCTTCTGTTCTGTTGACGAATTTCTGCTTACATACTGGTAGCCAGTAAAAAAAATACTTATTTTTAAGTGTAGTAGCATAAATAGGAATAAAATTATTATGTATTTGTTAATGTTAACAGGGTTCCTGTATCCAGTAAACTGACAAGTCCCACATCTTTCCGATAAAAGACTCGTTGAAATGATCTATGGAACAAGTAATTAACTAACTAACTTAGATCGGCTAAGGTCAAGGTCAACAGTTGTAGAGGAGCACCAGATCTGATGCTGGCAAACACGCTTTGCAGCCGGGAGACCATCAGATTTTATTTGAAAAGTCTCAAGTTCGGCTCCACGAGTGAGTATTAGCATAGCGCACACAGAGCGCCAGTAGAGATTATTAAACATGGAAATAATTTTAATCGGAAGAAGCAGGGTATGAAACAATGGTATGCTATCTGGATACAGGTGCGGTGTTCCACCACGGTGCGATAGCGATAGGTGGCGACAGCAATCGAAGTAGACCATTTGCGCACGAGATTTGAGTGCATGTGACGTCACACCTCTGCGAGCGAGGCCCACGACAAAGACAGGCCACGGCACGTACGTCACAACAGTGATACTACAGGTCTTATGAGTGCCAGCAGCCGTCTCTGTTAGGGAATAACGATTTCAAACGAGTTTAATGAGTCTTTACTGCGTGTGTTAATGCATAAAAGCTCTCGGTGCCACACGACAAAGTTAAGACCCGTAGAGCGTGCCTCTTCATTGATATACTGATTCCCCGTGGTCCTGCACAAAGCCGAGCGTTCACGAAGTATGGAGGGCAAGGCAACTAGTGTGACGTCACCAGTTAGTTGCGGGGCCCATATTTCTGATGGACACCGTGTGCGAGGGAACACTCAGAAATAAACTTTTACTGTTGTCAGTGGCAGGCTATAATCTCCCTTGTACACACATCAAAAAAAGTGTTGCATCACCTCGGTTGAGAGAGGTCCGGAACCTGAACAGAAAATTGCAATATAGATTAAGATAAACATGATTTCCAACCTTTTTATTGCTCATGAAAACCACACATTGCATGTTGTACCACCATACAGCGAGACCTTCAGAGGTGGTGGTCCAGATTGCTGTACACACCAGTACTTCTAATACCAAGTAGGCACGTCCTCTTGTATTGATGCATGCCTGTATTCGCCGTGACATACTACCCACATGTTCATCAAGGCACTGTTGGTCCTGATTGTCCCACTCCCCAACGGTGATTCAGCGTAGATCCATCAAAGTGGTTGGTGGGTCACACCGTCCATAAAGAGCTCTTTTCAATCTATCCTAGGCATGTTCGATACGGTTCATGTCTGCAGAACATGCTGGCCACTCTAGTAGAGCGATGTCGTTATCCTGAAGGAAGTCATTCACAAGACGTGTACGACGGGGGCGCGAATTATTGTCGTCCATGAAGAATGCCTCACCAATATGCTGCCGATTTGGTTGCACTATCGGTCGGAGGATGGCATTCACGTATCGTACAGCCGTTACGGCGCCTTCCATGACCACCATCGGCGTACGTCGGCTCCACATAATGCCACCCCAAAACAGCAGGAAATCTCGACCTTGCTCCACTCGCTGGACAGTGTGTCTAAGACGTTCAGACTGATCAGGTTGCCTCCAAACATATCTCCGCCGATTGTGTGGTTGAAGCATATGCGACACTCGTCGGCCGGTCCATTCGGCATGTTTTTGGGCCCACCTATACCGCGCTGCATGGTGTCGTGTTTGCAAAGATGGACCTCGCCATGGGCGTCGGGAGTGAAGTTGCGCATCACGCAGCTTATTGCGCACAGTCTGAGTCGTAACACGACGTCCTGTGGCTGCGCGAAAAGCATTATTCAACATGGTGGCGTTGCTGTCAGGGCTGCCCCGAGCCATAATCCGTAGGTAGCGGTCATCAACTGCAGTAGTAGCCCTTGGGCGGCCTGAGCGATGCATGTCGTCGACAGTTCTGTCTCTCCTCCATGTCCGAACAACATCGCTTTGGTTCACTCCGAGACGCCTGGACACTTCCGTTGTTTAGTGCCCCTCCTGGCACAAAATAACAATGCGGACGCGATCGAACCGTCTAGGCATGGTTGAACTACAGACGACACGAGCTGTGTACCTCCTTCCTGGTGGAATGACTGGAACTGACCGGCTGTCGGACCCCCATCCATCTAACAGGCGCTGCTCATGCATGGTTCTTTACATCTTTGGGCGGATTTAGTGACATCTCTGAACAGTCAAAGGGACTGTGTCGGTGATACAATATCCACAGTCAACGTCTATTTTAAGGAGTTCTGGGAACTGGGGTGATGCAAACCTTTTTTTGATGTGTGTGGATGTTCTTTGCAGATAGTGACATGAATTTGGGTTTGTCCAAGAACTTTTACTCGACTGCAGCGTAATGGCGTGGAATATTTCAATAAGTGTAATATTTACATCTTGGGAAGTGCATCAAATTATGCCTTGTAGCTCACATCTGCATACCTTGCCTTTGAAATAAACCAGGGATTAGTCAGTTCCCCCATCTTCGTAAACTAACACTTAACGATTATTGCTACTCCAGGGGACTTCACTCTTTTACAAATAACATATTTGAATTAACACTTTAGATACTCTCTGAACGCCGAAGAATCTTTTCCTCTGCTCTCACAGTATCTAATGGGCAATATGCGAGCGTAGACGTCCGCAGGCGGCGTCAAATTCAATTCTCTTGACTATGCGATCGCATTATGATACGGAGTGTGTGAGAAAAGTAATGAGACTGACAACTCTGCTAGCGATCTAGCAACGCTGTATTGTTCTAGTTGTGTAGACCAATGTGTTCACCCCTTCCAGCTGCTCAGTATGAGTTTCAGCTCCACACAGCCATCAAGTAGATTTTTGAGAGCGCCATCAGTGAGGTTGTGGTTTTGTCGAGTACGAGACTGCAGCAACGGACTTAAGGGGCTCCGGAACGCCCTATACTTGCAATGTTAAAATAACGCTTATAAATTACATCTTTCCTCATAAAGTATTTGAGGTAGGAAGTTGAACTTTTTACAGATTATTTATTGGAATATGGGCTACAACTTAACACAGGGATTTTACAAAATTTTAGTTCAGTTATTAAAGATGATTTTTTTTCAATTGTAATGAAAATTCGCAACATTTTTTTGCAATTTTTTATTTATATATTCAAAAATATACAGTTTTTTGGAAAAAGGCTATGTTAAATTATGCAGAAGGTACTGTGTAACATTTACTGAAAGTTTGAAACAAATATGTTTGGAAGATCCTTAGAAAACATGTAATTAGTATGAGAAAATAAAAGTTTTGGGAATCGAGCGACAAAGATTGGATTAACGTTTTAGTGCATTCCAGGTACATAGGATGGATTATCTTCATCCTCTGCAAACTCCTTCTCCAGCTTCCTCTTGTTCATTCTCCTGTTTACTCTTGCTTGTATTTGTAGACTCTTTACAGTCCTGTCTGCAGCCCGAAGGCGTTCCTTGTCTAAAGCAAGCATCGCTCGTACCATGTTAGAACCTATCTTCATTCCCATATTTCTAAATACCTTGCACCTTACAATGTTGCCATCATTGAAAGTCGCAACAGCATCATACACACCAAAGTGAAGTGTTTCTATTCCAACAAATACAGTCTTGGGGATTCTCGACCATATAACACTATTGACACTTTCATTGGGGTTTTGGGTTTTTCCGTGAATACACTTTTTCAACAGTTCAGGTGCTGCTAAATCTCTGAAAATAGGTTTTATCACATCCATTATTGCATGAGGCAGACTATGCTTATGTGTGTACACTTCACCAGTTAGCAATCCTTTGTTATATTTACACCAACTGTCTTCTTCTTTGGGACACAAGCTATGTTGGGGATTTTCATCGGTTGAAGAAGTATGAAAAAAAAGAGCCCAAACAGCCTTCTTCATTTCGTCGACGCTTTGTGTATTTCTAATAACTTTACTTTTACTCATTATTATACTTCAACAAAACAGAGACTCAAGAAACAGAATTAATTACGAATATTTTCGAGATAACGACAGAGTAAATAAACATGAAACAATCGTCAATCACACCAGCGATATATATTGAACCATCACAGGTTAGCCACAACACACAATTTACCTCACATCACTAAAATGTACCTGATGAACACGGACGTTAATAATAACACCATTTGACAGCAGTTTAACCGCGCCACAGTGGGTCACGCCCATGTAGAACACATTTCAAAAAAAAATTAAAAATAGTTGTAGTCTTCAGAATTGAATAAATTATATATCTATTAAAAGGTAATAGTCTGCAGATTCAGAAAACGCAAAAAAGTAAAAATTGAACTTTTCATGATTTTGAGCCTTTCCGGAGCCCCTTCAGAGCATCTTTTTGCTATCATATTTTGTATTATACTTGAGGAATACGCGAATGTGACCTCTGAAACGTCGAAATAGGCCTATCGGGACCAATTATTATCAAGAGTAGAAGTCTTTTGCTGGCACAAATCATTTTTGGAAGGCCGAGAACATGTCTGACCGACATGTTAAAGGCTCTACCAGTTGAAGCCTTTCAGTGCTGCTACCAAAGCTGGGAACAACGACTCCGCCGGTGTACAGCTGCAGAAGGGGACTCATTTGAAGGGGACAATACACGATGTACATAAAGTGCGGGTACACTTTCAGTTATTTACTGCACAAGAACTAAACATTGTACAGATGTCATACATATTGCGTTTTGAAGAGAAGCTCTGAAACATTTTTTTTACAAACATTCGATATTCGAACCATGAGTGACCCGGCAGACGTCATACAGTAATCGAGTTCTTGCCATACCTGCCCCAGCATGGCATCGTCGACTGTGGCAGTCGCTTCCTGTATTCCCTCCTGGAGCTCTGTTACATCAGAGGTAGAGACGGTACGTACACCACAGCATTGAAAATAAAACATTACGGAGGATTTTCTAGGTTGACAAACAGCTAAAAAGTCTTCTAAGAATGTGTCCTTTCTTCTTTTGCGTGAATCCATCGTGGAGGGGGGGTGCGTAAATTCCAGACCTAAAGTACTGCTACGCTGAGCTTAGAAACCAACTTCCATTTATTTTTGAACTGTTTAACAGACCTGAGAAAATGCGACACAGCCCTAAATCTGTCGGTTTGAAATAGCGACTGACGGACGAAAAATTTTCTTAAGTAGTTGTGCCTATCGTTCACCTGTGAATGCGTGTTGTATTAAATAAATTCCTTATTAGTTGTAATTATCCCACGAATCAAAATCTATCGTGACAAATTACATTTTATCCAACTGAAACTGTTATACATTCAAAGTACTCTACGGGCCGACTGCATAAAGTAGCTGACCGTTGATTAACGCAGAGAATGACCTCAGATCAAGCTGAGCTTGGAAATCTGCTTTGTATACAAGTAAATATCGGATTATATCGCTGTGAAGGAAGGTCAGCTTTGACTGGAGACATGTCGCGGATCAAGTCTTTAACTGCAATCGTCAGAGTACAGCCCAATGATATTACACAACAATGCTTTTGGTTTGGACAAATTCCAGTCCAAAAGAAGTAAATAATAAGTAAATCCTTATTCACACTAAAAATGAGAACATGGCGCTATCACACTCCCTAAGTCGGAAATATTTTTTTTAATCTTTAAGGCAAGGTTAAGAAATTATCAGCTATGTTAGTAATGAGTGCAGATAATAACTGATCTCATAACAATTCTTGGCGACGACTCGTAATTATTGTGATAAGTTGAAGGCATTTTATTGACTCTTAGAGGCAGTGTAAGAAAGGGAAATTCGAAATATTTGCAATGAGAAGTACACGGAGTTCGACAGCAACCAATAACGATTGAACGCCTCTTTCAAAACTGTTCTCTGGGTTCGAATAACAGTAACTACACTGTTCGCATTTATAGCTACAGACAACAAAACATGTATTTAACTATCACGTCAACTACACGGACGTCGATGAACAAGTCTAGTACTACGCATATGTAAGAAAATTTGTAATTATAAGGTGGCGGTTCAGCAGTTATGTCCTGGAATGCAGTTCGGAGGATGTCAGGTTCGATTCTAGGTGATTTCTTGAAATGTTATCCACTGGCCATTTTTTTCGCTCTGGCAATGTTTGTTAATGTGCAGAATGCTGAGCTGTTTCACGTTAGGAATCAGAGTAAAATTAAATCGTGCGTGAGTTGTTATAGCTGCACTGTCCGACTTGCACAATATAATACAGCTGTCAGTACAACGGATGAGAAGCCTCAATGAAATGCGGCCTACATTGTTTTTCAAATCTGTGTAAGAGGAAGAAATGATAAGAACGTAATTGAATAATATAATATACTATCTTTTACGCAGCAAAGTTGTTTCAAAGAACTGATTCGGCCGCATTTCTGCATTGTCATTGTAGGGACTAGAAATACGAATAAACGCGGATTCGTACCTGCAGCCGGCCGGGGTAGCCGAGCGGTTCTAGGCGCTACAGTCTGGAACCGCGCGACCGCTACGGTCGCAGGTTCGAATCCTGCCTCGGGCATGGATGTTTGTGATGTAGTTAGGTTTAAGTAGTTCTAAGTTCTAGGGGACTGATGACCTCAGAAGTTAAGTCCCATAGTGCTCAGAGCCATTTGAACCATTTGAACCATGCCTGCAATTGGCTTCTGCCTACTTCCCGTAACAACAATCCTGAGAATTTACAGCTTCTAGTTTTATGAACTTCAATTTTCAGAAATTTTGATTCTGTTTTTATGACGTTTATACAGCATATGTAATTACATATAGATGAAATGTAATGTCTGTAAAGTGCGTCCTAAAATTATATCCCGTCATGTGCAAATGTTTCTTGTTGCTTTTTCTTAATTCTGCGTAACACGTTTTCAAACGTTTCCAGTCACGATATTTTCCTATATTCCGTGAATTCCTCGACTTTTCTTCGCTGGCCGAAATAACTTCAAAAGTTTTTTGCCTTCCATTGTGCCTTTAGCTGATGCACTACGATCGCCAGCATAAAATCTTTTCCGCCTGGGGAGAAGTTCCAAGCTCGAAACTTTCTGCTTCCTTTCCTTCTTCTTTACAAGACAACACCTCCGATCATAAAGACTGTGTATCAACGATGTACAATTAATATCTGCGGGCAAGCGTGATAATCGGTTCGATAGCTGATTTGAGCGGTGTTGCCAAGCCTACTCCGTAGTAATTTAGATCAACACTGAACCTCCTTCGGTGGATCCAAGTTTAGTGTTATACGTACACCAGTGCGAAGTCTGAACAGTCAGTTTTCTGAGCTAAGGTCAAAATTGACCTGCGATCAGGGATGTCACCTAGTCCTGTTTTACTTGTCAGCTGTTCAGGTATGGTGCATCATAAAGCTTTATGTATGAGGGTGAGTCAAATGAAAACCTTAAATTTGTAATAACAAATCGAAATTTCGCGCCGGTATCCAGTAAGTTGGTAAACGTGCTACAAACAGCGTGCAGAATGGCCTGTAAGTGGCAGCATCGTGCAGACGCACACATACCGTCGCAGCATCAGTATAAAGATGCCCCCCCCCCCCCCACACACACACACACTTGCGACTTGCACCAGGGAAGAACAGCGTTCTGTTATTCGGTTTTTGCGTAGTGAAGGTGTGAAGCCTATTGAAATTCATCGATGAAGGAAGGTTCAATATGATGATGCATGTTTGTCACAGCAGCAAGTCTATGAATGGAGTAGGATGTTCGCAAATGGTGCGACTTCAGTGGAGGATGCTCTTTGTCCAGGTGAGGCACAACGAGCTGAGACCACAGAACATTGCAGCAGTTGTAGCCATAGTGGCGGAAGACCTCCGAGTGACGCTGAATGACATTGCAGTATGTTTACAGATTAGTCACGGGTCAGCACACCGCATTGTGCATGATGTGCTCCAGTTTCACACAGTGTCTGCAAGATGGGTGCCACGGCAACTGACTCCTGAAATGAGAGAACGACGTGTTAATGCTTGTGAAGAACTTCTTCGGCGTTTTGAACGAGAAGGCGATGGCTTGCTTGCAAGGATCGTTACTGGGGACGAAACCTGGGTTCACTTCGACCAACCGGAAACGAAGAGAGCGAGCAAGGAATGGCACCATTCCATATCATCAAAACCAAAGAAGTTTCAAACAGAACCATCAGCAGGGAAGGTTATGCTGACTCTCTTTTGGGACGAAAAAGGCGTCATTTTGGAGCATTACATGCCTAGTGGACCACTGTCACCAGTGCATCATACTCAGATCTCCTAAAAGATCGTCTGCGACCTGCTATCAAATCAAAGCGACGTGGACTGCTGTCAGCAGGTGTCCTTTTGCAGCAATGCGAGGCCCCACACTGCCCGTACAACAGTTGCAACGATCAGAGACCTGCATTTTGAGTGTCTTCCTCATCTACCATACTCACCAGACCGTGTCCCAAGTGTTTTCCGTATGTTTGGGCCACTCAGACGCAATGGGAGGAAAGAAGTTCCGTTGGACTACCAAAAAAAATTTTTTCTAAAGGAATTTATGCACTTTGTAAGCGCTGGAGGACTTGCATTGAGGGTAGAGGAGATTATGTTGAAAAGTGATACAGCTTTGTACCACTTCTGCACAATAAATAATATTTAAAAAAAATATTTAAGGTTTCCATTTGACTCACCCTCGTATTTTTATTTTCTTTTTTTTCTAAATCATTCCTGTCACTTATTGCTCTTCCTAAGTAGTTGAGATACCACAAAATCATCGTAACGTCACTTGACGAACGAAGCAAACATTCACTAGCCAGTGTTTAGTGAAAGGGAAAATCGTTGAAAGTAGTGGAAAAGGGAGAAAGCCATCGAATATATTTGCAGACGGAAGCGCCCTAGATGAAGAGGTGTAGCCGCTGGCTGGGATTCCACGTCGCGGCTGTGGAGGTATATCACAGCCGGCTTTGCCTCTCACGTGTTTCGCATTGCCGCGGGGCGCAGCCTTGGCGACAGAAGACGGTTGCCTGCTGCCTCGTGCTCGCCGACCAAGACGTCAGCCCGTGACGCGGGATCGATGTGCAATACGCGACACGGCTGCTGTCCACTCAGGGGGAGGTCGCAGGAGGCCGGGAGGCGAGCAGCTTGCACTTCCCGACCTACCTAGACAAATTACTTGACCGTTCTACAGGACGCGCAAAATAAAATACAATACGCAACCCACCTTACACCACCCACCGCTGTGGAAGATCGTGTTAAATGGGTTACCTGTCTTCGTAAAATACAAGGCCTATTCGGAAAGTAAGTTCCGATCGGTCGCGAAACGGAAACCAATGTGAAAACCAAATATGTTTTATTTGAAATAGCAAACTACACCTTACAGCTACTTCTCTACATCTACATCTACGTGACTACTCTGCAATTCACCATTCCACTCCCGAACAGCGCGCGAAAAACGAATACCTAAACCTTTCTGTTCGAGCTCTGATTTCTCTTATTTTATTTTGATGATCATTCCTACCTATGTAGGTTGGGCTCAACAAAATATTTTCGCATTCGGAAGAGAAAGTTGGTGTCTGAAATTTTGTAAATAGATCTCACCGCGACGAAAAACGTCTTTGCTTTAATGACTTCCATCCCAACTCGCGTATCGTATCAGCCACTCTCTCTCCCCTATTACGTGTTAATACATAAAGAGCTGCCCTTTTTTGCACCCTTTCGATGTCCTCCGTCAATCGCACCTGGTAAGGATCCCACACCGCGCAGCAATATTCTAACAGAGGACGAACGAGTGTAGTGTAAGCTGTCTCTTTAGTGGACTTGTTGCATATTCTAAGTGTCCTGCCAATGAAACGCAACCTTTGGCTCGCCTTCCCCACAACATTATCTATGTGGTATTTCCAACTGAAGTTGTTCGTAATTTTAACACCCAGGTACTTAGTTGAATTGACAGCCTTGAGAATTGTACTATTTATCGAGTAATCGAATTCCAACGGATTTCTTTTGGAACTCATGTGGATCACCTCAAACTTTTCGTTATTTAGCGTCAACTGCCACCTGCCACACCATACAGCAATCTTTTTTAAATCGCTTTGCAACTGAAACTGGTCTTCGGATGACCTTACGAGACCGTAAATTACAGCATCATCTGCGAACAACCTAAGAGAATTGCTCAGATTGTCACCCAGGTCATTTATATAGATCAGGAACAGCAGAGGTCCCAGAACGTTTCCCTGATATCACTTCAGTTTTACTCGGTGATTTGCCATCTATTACTACGCACTGCAACCTTCCTGACAGGAAATCACGAGTCCAGTCGCACAACTGAGACGATACCCCATAGGCCCGCAGCTTGATTAGAAGTCGCTTGTCAGGAACGGTGTCAAAAGCTTCCCGGAAAGCTAGAAATACGGAATCAACTTGAGATCCCATGTCTATAGCGGCCATTACTTCGTGCGAATAAAGAGCTAGCTGCGTTGCACAAGAATGATGTTTTCTGAAACCATGGTGATTACGTATCAATAGATCGTTCCCTTCGAGGTGATTCATAATGTTTGAATACAGTATATGCTCCAAAACCCTACTGCAAACCGACGTCAATGATATATGTCTGTAGTTCGATGGATTACTCGTACTACCCTTCTTAAACACTGGTGCGACCTGCGCAATTTTCCAATCTGTAGGTACAGATCTATCGGTGAGCGGTTGTATATGATTGCTAAGTAGGGAGCTACAAAGTCGCCGCTCCGACTTAGACATTTGTCGTAGCGTTGTACCAACTTACAATACCCTCATCATAAAAGGCAGCCACCTGTGCTTCCCGCCAATTTCCTACGCTCTTCTACAGCTCGTTGTTGTCTTCAAAGCCAGTGGCTCATGTGAGCAGAGATGAAACTCTGTACGAGCCAATTACAGACTGTGTTACGGGTGATCAAACCTTCTCATCGAAAACGCTGAAGGAGCATCTCCATTGCCCCTGCAGTGTGTGGCCGAATATTGTCACGAAGAAAGAAACGCATGACACTTATGTTATGTAGGCTGCACGACATAAGGCGAAATCTCTCACCAGGCCCTCATACTTGGTGAGAGACAGTATCTTTACATTGTACTGTGCGCTCAGAATTGAAAAGAGCAATGTGTCACATACTTGAGTCACTACCCAACATATCTGTGCAAAACTTCATCGGATTTTCACAGTGGTTTCCATTTCGCGACCGATCGGAACTTACTTTCCCAATAGCGATCGTGTTTTCCAGGCCGGTTTTACCTTGGCCACCCCATATAAGGTACAGTGCAATTACTATTTTAAAAGAGTCTGAAGTAAATAAATAACGATCTAAGAATCCCTTGTTACAGGAGGAGACAGTAGGTCACTCCTGTTTTCAAAAAGGATGCACGAATTACGCACCAATATCGTTGAAATCCATATCTTGAAACATCCTCCTGCGTATTCTGAGCTCTATTATATTTCTGGGGTAAAGCAAGCTTCTCTTAAATAATCAAATGGTTCAAATGGCTCTGAGCACTATGGGACTTAACTTCTGAGATCATCAGTCCCCTAAAACTTAGAACTACTTAAACCTAATTAACTTAAGGACTAACTTAAGGACATCACACACATCCATGCCCGAGGCAGAATTCGAAACTAAGACCGTAGCGGTTGCGTGGTTCCAGACTGTAGCACCTAGAACCGGTCGGCCACCCCGGCGGGCCTTAAATAATCACGCGGTTTTAGGAAAAAAAACACTCATGTGAAATACAACTTGTTTTATTCATACACATCTTGCAAACATTAGATCTGGTCAGAAGGTAAGATACTGTACCATATCGTCAACTGCTAACAGAGATCCGATGAAGTATCTTCGTAGATATTTGATTGGCCCGAGGAACATTAGACTTACAGAGCCCAGTATGTTATACTGGGCGCGAATGTTCCTCAGAAACAAAACTTCGAGTTGCCCCTAGGAGGGGTAATAGCACCTCTCATATTTTCATTATACGTCATCACATGATATTACACGACCATGATATTACTGCACTTGGTCATTCGTGGCCATGATGACGTCACAATAAACAAATACTATGGCGACTAAGAAAAACGCATCGTACTGTGAGTGATTTCCAGACAGTTGTGCATATTCTATCAAGTGGTTCAGCGTTTCACTGTGAAATATCACGATAAGCCCTCACTCCTACGTGCAGTAATATTGTGTTGGATTAGTATCAGGTGTTCTGTACGACTGGTCGCTGACACAGCTACTGCGCACGGGAAATGCGGGAACCTTGGACAAAATTTCCAGTAAGGCAGTTCTCTTTAAATATGGATAAATGTAAGGTAATGACTGTAACAAGGAACCAGAATTCGATATTACAAGCTTAGTGGCGAATATCTTGAGTCCATCACGTCGTATTAGTATGCAGAGGGGATAGAAACTTACTTTAACAAGAAGCAGGTACTTTAGAAATAAGACACAAAAATATCACGAATGCAGTTTTTTTTATAGTAACTGCCGTACTCACACTACTCTACGGAAGTGAGTCGTTGGTCATTTACTGTCAAGAAGAAAGTACGATATAGGCATCTGAAATAACTTCGGTTGTGAGAGGCTTTTCCAAACTGGACAGATTAAAAAATTGCGACATTAGGAATAATTGAACATATGTAACGCAAGAAACAAAAATGAAGAGAAGAGAAGAGTGAACATATCGATAGAATGAACAGTAGCTGACTACCTTAGAAAGCCAATAATTATAATGGGGTAGACAGAAGAAGTGTGTCAAGGGCAAGGAATGGCAGGACATTGTAACAAGCAAAGGCCTAATACTTAAGGGATGAAGAAGAAGACTAAGAAGTGACATGAAATGGGACGATTAAGTAAAATCAGTACTGAGGAATAAGAATGGTAAACTTACATTTGTTGGAAGGGTTCAGGGAATGTGCGGCCCATCTGTGCAAGTTGCATAGAAGACTCTAGTGCGACCAATTACATATAGGGTATTGTTACAGTATTTATAAACCTTAGCAGATAGTGGACAGACATCGAACTAATTAAGAGACGCGATGTCAGTATTGTAACAGTTTGATATAGTCCATACGGAAGTCTAACAGAAATGCTCGGGGACACTGAATGAGAATCCTTGGAAGAGAAACGATATAGTGCTCGAGAAAACGTGCTGGGAGGACATAGAGGACCTTAATAATACAAGCACGTCGCCCGTAACAGTTATTCTCATGTCGCGTTGAGAAGTGCATGATCTTTGCTCTATCGAACAATTTCGTCACACTTCTGTTCATAAGTATGTGTAGTAATTTAGAGGCCGAGATTCAAATCAATCGTCCTAGGATGTTTTCCCCCCTTTACTCGCACCTTCTCCTTTGGCAACGATATGAGTGTGTGAAAGAAATCAAGTTACACCAGAAATCAATGTTAAATGTACACATCAAAAAAAGTTTTGCACCACCTCGGTTCCAACAGTTCGGGAACCTGTACAGAAAATTGGAGTAGAGATCAACATAAACATCATTTTCGCCCTTTTTTATTGCTCATGAAAACGACACATTGCATTTTGTATCACCATACAGCGAGACCTTCAGAGGTGGTGGTCCAGATTGCTGTACACACCGGTGACTCTAATACCCAGTAGCACGTCCTCCTGCATTGATGCATGCCTGTATTCGTCATGGCATACTATCCACATGCTCATCAAGGCATTGGTGGTCCAGATTGTCCCACTCCTCAATGGCGATTCGGTTTGGATCTGTCAGAGTGGTTGGCGGGTCACGTCGTCCATAATCAGCGTTTTTCAATCCATCCCAGGCATGTCTGACAGGGTTCATGTCTCGAGAACATGCTGCCCACTCTATTCGAGCGACATCGTTATCCTAAAGGAAGTCATTCACAAGATGTGCACGATGGGGGCGCGAATTATCCATGAAGACGAATGCCTCGCCAAAATGCTGCCGATATGGTTGCACAATCGGTCGGAGAATGGCATTCACGAATCGTACAGCCATTACGGCGCTTTCCATGACCAGCAGCGACGAACGTCGGCCCCACATAATGCCACCCCAAAACAGCAGAGAACCTCCACCTTGCTGCACTCGCTGGACAGTGTGTCAAGGCGTTCAGACTGACCGGGTTGCATCCAAACACGTCTCCGACAATTGTCTGGTTGAAGGCATATGCCACACTCATCGATGAAGAGAACGTGATGCCAATCCTGAGCGGTCCATTCGGCATGTTGTTGGGCCTATCTCTACCGCGCTGCATATTGTCGTGGTTGCAAAGATGGACCTCGCCATGGACGTAGGGAGTGCAGTTGCGCATCATGCAGCCTATTCAACACAGTTTGAGTCGTAATACGACGTCCTGTGGCTGCACGAAAAGCATTATTCAACATGGTGGCGTTGCTTTCAGGGCTCCTCGAGCCATAATCCGAAGTAGCGGTCAGCAACTTCAGTAGTAGCCTTTGGGCGGCCTGAGCGATGCTTGTCATCGACAGTTCCTGTCTCTCTGTATCTCCTGCATGTCCGAACAACATCGTTCAGGTTACTCCGAGACGCCTGGACACTTCCCTTGTTGAGAGGCCTTCCTGGCACAAAGGAACAAAGCGGATGCGATCGAACCGCGATGTTGACCGTCTAGGCATGGTTGAACTACAGACAACACGACTGGAACCGATTGGCTGTCGGACCCCTCTGTCTAATACGCGCTGCTCATGTATGGTTGTCTGCATCTTTGAGCGGGTTTAGTGACATCTCTGGTCAAAGGGACAGTGTCTGTGATACAATATCCATAGTCAACGTCTATCTTCAGGAGTTCTGGGAACCGGGGCGATGCAAAACGTTTTTTGATGTGTGTATTAGGTATCCATACAACTTATTGCAAATGACGGGAGAAGACACGGGTACACCAATACGACAATATCAATGTAGCGCTGCAGTGTTCAGACAAATTGCGGCTCGAGCACAACTTGGTCTATAGTCATGACACTTGCGTAATTCGTAATAAAAACCTGAGGGCTCTTGCTTATTGCCCACATAGTTATCTCAACAATCAGAACCAGAAAAGAAGACAAATATTAAATGTTGATCTTAATAATAACTTGACTGATTAAATATGCTAATGTTTGTCTCTTCATTATTCATTACTGTTCTGATACAGTCATTAGTGCTAGTCAGTGACATTTATATTAACAATAAAGTGAAATCACAAGACACCTATAAGATTTAATCTTTTAAAATTTTCTTACAAGCTTAGGAACAAACAAGCGTTATTGTTAACAGTCATCTATGTTCATTGGCCCTGCCTCCTCTCACCTGAAAAAAGAGAAAAGAAATTCGGACGACATGACTCTCAGAGTCAGTGTTGAATACGTTACAAATTGTAAAGAAAATATAACTGTATTAATAATATTCAACTCCAAAGAACCGTCCGTGTTACGAAAACTCCTTTAAAATCATCCCATTTAAAGGCGTTTGAGACATGCACTGATGAAGGAAAGTAGCGCTATCGGCGAGTGTAGAGAAAAGGTTGCGTCACCGTGTTATCTGTTACCAAGTGTGTTGATAACTGATTAGCTAACACACCAACTGAACTCAAAATTTCGAGTGAGGCTTTCGACCCGGAAGCTTATCTTGGAGCAGATGTGACACACCAGAAATAAACGATCAATCATAAGAAGTTTCTAAAATAAACAGCCTACGTGTTTGATACCATTGCTTTGAGACACACTCTCTTGATAATGAACTAGTCCGTAATTGGACAAGTCGTTTGTAACATAACGCAATGGGTTATTGATAGATTGCTTTATGGAATACCAACACAAAAGCTGCAAATGCAATAAATTCATGTAGAATGTTCGAGAACGTGCTGTAAAGTAACGCATCCTAATTTTTTATGTGAAAACTCTTAAGACTTTTTAAATAAAACAAACGTTATTAATATTCTACTTCCTTATTCTTCATGTTTACCTATTTATTTCTCAACATAGTAATCCTAGCAAGAACACGTTTCTTCAGCGAGAAACCAGTTTGTTGATGCCGCTACTGTAGAAAGTTTGCCTGTGTTGACGGAGCCACAACCGCACCTCTGCATGCATCGCTTCATCACTCCCGAAGTGAAGTCCTCGCAGGTGTTCTTTAAGTTTTCCAAACATACGAAAATCGGAAGGGACCAGTTCGGGACTGTACAGAAGGCGATCGATGACAATGTATCCAAGACATCCGAAAGCCAATTCATATCCGAACTGCTAGTTAGTTATATCGGTCATGTGTGCGTGAGATTTGCTTGTTTGTGTGAATGAACGTGTGCGTGTTTTCTTTTCTGGAGGAGGCTTTGGACGAAAGCTAAATGTTGTGCCTGGCTGCAGCTCAACGTGTCCTTTTTACGTTGGAAAGCTATCTATCTTTTTCCTTACATTATTGATATTCCAACCTGAAGCTTCTATTATGTAGCATATAAGTTAGATTTTGCAGCAGCTTTTTTAAACAAGTGAGTAAATGTAAACCATCTATTTTCTGGAGCTGTTCGACAGTCAGATTAAGTTGAGTAATTTAAGTACTGCAGTATCTTTCATATTACATGAATGACTTATCTCAAGTTTTTAAACACTTTAGTTATTGACATAAATTTGAAAGAAATAATTTCACTTTAACTGAATTTTCCGTCGGTGCTTTGCAGAACATGATAATAATATACAAAAGGATAACACTTCCTAATGTCCTGCAAAACTACATTTATTTGGTCATGCACCGGCTTTCGGCTTCTTCAGGTGACAAATGACTGTCGCAAATACAAATGAATGTGATGTACAACTTACACAGATATGACTAAATGACTAAGTGTAAAATGAAAGAATGTAAAACTTCACAGACTACATCATATGCGTGAGAAGTTTTAGATTTTGTCAAAAAATTAAGAAAGAAGACGCTACTAGAAATAATGGAAATAAACAAACACATGACACAGAATGTCAGCCTAGTAGTAAATGATCAGACTCAATTTCGATTTTCCCCGTTGTTAAATTAAGCTTTCGTTACGAATACTAGAATCTACCTGGAAATTCATTTTATTACTCATTATTTGTTATACGTATGTCGAAGCAAAAACTTTTCTTACCCCACTTTTTTATTTAATATAATTATTATAATATTTTCCTATGTCAATTTTGTATCTCCTGTACAGATAATATCTGTGTAAGTCGTTCATCATTTTTATCTGTGTTTGCAGAACATTATTATATTTTTTAATGTAACTAATTTCGGTTTTTACGAACACTCGGAAACTTACAGGATTAGTAAGAGGACACTAGTACGTGTCACGTGACTTACCTTAATGACGTTCTACTAACATACGTAATGTAAGATTCGCACATAATTCAGTCACTGCAGTAAGTTTACTGGTTCACGCACTGATACTGTCCTAACCAGTTTGTACGTGGCCTGAAGGTATCAAAGTGATTATGCGCTGCGGCGATGGCACTGGACAATATTACGCAATC
The DNA here is from genome assembly GCF_023864275.1 of Schistocerca cancellata. Classification (NCBI taxonomy): domain Eukaryota; kingdom Metazoa; phylum Arthropoda; class Insecta; order Orthoptera; family Acrididae; genus Schistocerca; species Schistocerca cancellata. The sequence goes on along the minus strand of NC_064631.1, from coordinate 150,153,365 downwards.
GTGGCTCTTCCCGCAACTTACTCTCATAAATTTCTTCCCGGCGACGTCCAATATTTTAGAGCATTCGACAGTGTACCACGTTGCAGATAGAATTTCCATACGACGCTCATTTAACATAACTAGCAGCTTATTTTGCTTCGCTTTCCAATCCACGGTGTGGGCACTTCTATGGCTTGCTAGCGACTAACTGTCGGCCTGTTGGCATCGTAACTTAGCGCTCTTCCGGCCTTTCCTTTGGCGCGTTTACAACTTCCAGATACACTGGGACTTCCTTGTAAATTTTCCAACCAATACAGTTCTAACTATTGATCCAATACGCATAAACCAGTGAAACTTAAAAAAAAATGTTTTACACATTTGAATCGTAAAAGAAATACGAGCCTACTACAAATGGTTCATTCGTTTTCAGAGCTCTGTATTTTTTAAAGTATTACATGTACACATACGATTGGTGCATGAACAGAACGGTAAATTTTGTGTCGCCGTTGCCACTCTAGAGTCTTGTACAAGGGAAACAATGGAGAGGATATTGTTTCGTGGCCAGTATCCTCTTTCTACAACACAACTGTACTGGGCCGTGGCTGGCTCGAGTCATGCTTGCCTTGGGTTAAACCTTGGTTGCGGTCCAGTGGTTTTATACCTCCTGCGATTATCGCGATAATGTTGCTGTCCTCTCTGTGAGTGGCAGCAGCAGTGTGTATCGATACTAGTACTGCTGCTGCTGCTGCTTGCGAGTGCTACGAAGTTCGTCGCTCACCGATCTCGGACATGAAAGTTGAGTCCTCACTTAACCTACTATCGAGCCTCAGCTGTTTACATTTCTTCGTTTGATCCTGCTTGTCGCTTTGGAACATTCCCGCGAGCAACAACGTGGGTGTATTTAAGTCAGCTAAGATTCCAGCCGTCTTCCTATAGAGTTTAGCTTAATTTATTCCCTGTTATTGAAGTTGACCAGCGGTATCTTCTGCCTGGCCGTTGACGTTCCAGTTACCTGCCCTGGTCCTTGACATAATTTTCGGCGGTGTGTTTTCCTCGTTCATGTTGTTGCTGTCCAGCACGGCGTGTAGTTCGACAACAGGTGTTGTTGGTCGTTGTGGGCGCCAATATTCTGTGTGTCGTTGTGGTCGTTTTACTGGTTGCGTTGAGAGGAACTGATTTGCTTGATTGGTCGGTCGCCTGTCTGTCGATTGTGTTGCCTTCAGATTAAGAAATCATTGGACAGGCTGCCTGTCTCACCTAGATGGGCGTTAGTGTTACAATCCCAGGCCGACCCGGAAACTTCTGAGCGCCGTTCCTTGTGTGTTACATAGTAATTTCCCTGTCTGGGTTTTAGTTATTTGGTTGATGTGTGGCCTTCAGCCGAGTTTTAATATTTCTTAAATTAATGTTCTTGTCTTGCCCTTTTGCATGGAATGTTTTAAGATAAGGCCTTATGCCTTTTGATTGTAGCTCTTCTATTGCTTAAAAAAACGGTTCAAATGGCTCTGAGCACTATGGGACTTAACATCTGAGGTCATCAATCCCCTAGAACTTAGAACACTTAAACCTAACTGACAGACTGAAGCGCCTAGAACCGCTCGGCCACTCCGGCCGGCTTATTGCTTAATATGCTGCCTCCAGCCAAGTTCCATTAAAATTAAATTGCTAAGGCCTTCAGCCTGTTTGGAACAGCGCGACCGCTACGGTCGCAGGTTCGAATCCTGCCTCGGGCATGGATGTGTGTGATGTCCTTAGGTTAGTTAGGTTTACGTAGTTCTAAGTTCTAGGGGACTGATGACCTCAGAAGTTAAGTCCCATAGTGCTCAGAGCCATTTATGAGCCTTCAGCCTGTTTAGATTGAAGATTTAGAAAATATTTTTGGGGGAAACCTCCAGAAGAACCTTGTATTTGAATTTCTTGCTTAGCCCCTGTGCCTTGGATTTGAGTGTGGCCTACAGCCAATCTAAAGTTAATCAAGGGAGGTCCATTAAAGTTTTAAGTGTTTTGGATCCTTGTTGTAATATTGTGTGTTGATAAATAAGGTTTGTATGTTGAGTGCAACTGACAGGAACTCATTTTGGCCCCTTTCCACAACCTAATCCGCTCTGTCGCCGACCGGAGTGGCCTAGCGGTTCTAGGCGCTACAGTCTGGAACCGCGCGACCGCTACGGTCACACGTTCGAATCCTGCATTGGGCTTGGATGTGTGTGATGTCCTTAGGTTAGTTAGGTTTAAGTAGTTCTAAGTTATATGGGACTGATGACCTCAGCATTCAAGTCCCATAGTGCTCAGAGCCATTTGAGCCATTTCAGCTAGTCCATGTGCCATGCTACAAGCTCTTCCGTAATAGTCCACGTTAGCCTCACTGCTGCTGAAGTCCCGCTATAAACGTTACACTCTGGGATCCAGTGACATGAACTGATAGACTCCAACTGGAATAGTGGCTGAGCTAGAGACTGCGACTGACTGGGGGGAATCTGACTGTGGCTGACTGAGAGCTAGAGACTGTGTCCGGCTGGCCTTCTGGTCCGCAGCGGCGATCTAAATACTGGTGGTCGAGATGGTGTTGGCGGCTCGTTGACTGCGAGTCTGTCTTTGGCCTCTCTCCTGATTGGCGCGCTTGATTCAGCACCTATTATCGATCTTGTTGGATTATCGATCTTCTTGGAACATCTTTGCCGACCGGCGTGCTGGCGACAGCTTTCTCCAGCACGCACGAGGTTCACATTTTGCACTCTACAAATGTTATTTGAGTGCCCTCTGATCACACGACACACATCCGAGCTGTAGTTAAGTTCGTTCTACAGCTTATGTAGCAACATCTTGGCAATGGTCATCATGTTGGGATTTACACGTTCTCTGAGCTGTTCCACTGTTCTTGGCATGGGAGGAGGGAGGGAGGGAGGGGGATGTAAACACAGTCCTTCATGTATCGCCAAAGGAAAAAAAATCACAAGGCGTTATGTCAGGCGACCAGGAGCGTCAAGGGAACAGTGCCACATTGTCCTCAACGTTACGGCCAATCCAGCGATGCGGAAGCTTGCCATTTAGGTAGCCACGGAATTCAGTTCTCCAATAAGCGGGTGCCCCATCTTGGAAGATGAAATTCTCGGAATCAGCAGACAGTCGCGGAAACAACCACAAATGCAGCGTATAAGAGGTACTCCTCACAGTCCTCTGACAGAAGAGAAACGGCCCATACAGCTTCTGTCTGTCGCATTGCATGGAAAACAGTAACGTTCAACGAATTACGTTCATGCGCCACAATTTCATGAGGATTTTCGGCGCCACACACTTTTCAATAATTCCTTCTGAACGCACACTGCACTGTTGTAACAGATAAACGTGTTGCAAATTCCAGCACACAAATACACTTTTCTCGGTTTGTCGCCGTTCTGTCAAGGCGTAACTCCAAATGGTGTGCACAACGCAAACTCGGCGAGTTTACGGTTCTATTCATGCGTTAATCGTCTTTGTACACGTAATACTTCGTAAAATATAGAAGTTTGAAAACGAATGAACCATTTGTAGCAGCTCTCTATCTCTCGTAATAACATTCAATAAAGTGACTGCATGCATATGAGGGCCGCCTCGAAAGCTCAGTGGTCAGCGAAGCCGAATACTGTGGAAATGGGCCTGAGTTCGATTCCCGACTGTGTCGGAGATTTTCTCCGGTCAGGGACTGGATCTTGTGTTGTCTTCATCGTCACTTCATCCCCATCGACGCGCAGGTCGCCGAAGCGGCGTTAACTCGAAAGACTTGCATCAGGCGACCGGCCTACCCGTCGGGTGGCCCTAGCCACATCACATTTCATTTCATGCATATGAGAACATACAATAATCATAATACATCAATATTTGCACTGAAGAGCCAAAATACTATGATAATCGGCTTAATAACTTGTTCGTCCATCTTTGGTACGAAATATATAACTGATTCTGCCTGAGAGAGATCCGACAGTTTGTTTGTAGGTTTGTGGAGGTATGTGGCAATAGATGTCTACGCACAGGTCGTTCTGGGTACTGAACTCTCAGGATGTATGCACCCAAATTGCGTGCAAATGTAATCACATGTCAGTTCTAGTATAATATATTTGTCCAATGAATACCCGTTTATCATCCGCATTTCTTCTCGGTGTAGCAATTTTAATGGCCAGCAGTGTATTTTACCAGACATACCAAGAGCGTCAACTTGAGACTCTGGCCACGGCTTCTGTGTGCCGCCGGCCGTGTGTCTGGCCAGCCTGCTTTTAAACGGCCTCGTTGGCAGAGGTCGCCGCTCGCGACTCGGCCGCAGGCTGTCAGGCTGCCGCATTCTGCTGACCGCTGCCACTGCTGGGGCGCCGGCGCCGCTCTGGAGGGCCGGCCTAATGAGGCGAGGCCGGGCAAGCCGCCCCCTCCCGGACCCGCCTCGCGGGAGACGGCGGACGCACTGCAACTCCCAGACACTGCGGCGCGCGTTCTTACAGGCTGGCACACGAAAAACCTGCCACTAGATTACTCCTTGTCGCCCACCAGTTACTGTCTACTGTCTGGAAGCTGTTGAGCCTACCATTTGCACTGTTAGTACGTAAGCAAATGCGACTTGGTTAAGGGGCTCCGGAAAGGCTCAAAATCATGAAAAGTTCAATTTTTACTTTTTTGCGTTTTCTGAATCTGCAGACTATTACCTTTTAATAGATATATAATTTATTCAATTCCGAAGACTACAACTATTTTTAAATTTTTTTTAAATGTGTTCTACATGGGCGTGACCCACTGTGGCGCTGTTAAACTGCTGTCAAATGGTGTTATTATTAACGTCTGTGTTCATCAGGTACATTTTAGTGATGTGAAATAAAGTATGTGTTGTGGCTAACCTGTGATGGTTCAATATATATCGCTGGTGTGATTGTCGATTGTTTCATGTTTATTTACTCTGTCGTTATCTCGAAAATATTCGTAATTAATTCTGTTTCTTGAGTCTCCGTTTTGTTGAAGTATAATAATGAGTAAAAGTTAAGTTGCTGTTGCGACTTTCAATGATGGCAACATTGTAAGGTGCAAGGTATTTAGAAATATGGGAATGAAGATAGGTTCTAACATGGTACGAGCGATGCTTGCTTTAGACAAGGAACGCCTTCGGGCTGCAGACAGGGTTGTAAAGAGTCTAGAAATACAAGCAAGAGTAAACAGGAGGAGGAACAAGAGGAAGCTGGAGGAGGAGTTTGCAGAGGATGAAGATAATCCATCCTATGGACCTGGAATGCACTAAAAAGTTAATCCAATCTTTGTCGCTCGATTCCCAAAACTTTTATTTTCTCATACTAATTACATGTTTTCTAAGGATCTTCCAAACATATTTGTTTCAAACTTTCAGTAAATGTTACACAGTACCTTCTGCATAATTTAACACAGCCTTTTTTCAAAAAGCTGTATATTTTTGAATATATAAATAAAAAATTGCAAAAAAATGTTGTGAATTTTCATTACAATTGAAAAAAATCATCTTTAATAACTGAACTAAAATTTTGTAAAATCCCTGTGTTAAGTTGTAGCCCATATTCCAATAAATAATCTGTAAAAAGTTCAACTTCCTACCTCAAATACTTTGTGAGGAAAGATGTAATTTATAAGCGTTATTTTAACACTGCAAGTATAGGGCGTTCTGGAGCCCCTTAAGACGAGAGATGTATCCTCTTCAACAAAGAATTGCCAATTGCCATTTGCTAAGAAACAACTGAAAACCGCTACAGAAAATGACAGAAATGTAGAAGGCGAGACGTGTTAATTGCACCAACGCCTGTGCACGGACATTGTTTCTATGGTTCAAATGGCTCTGAGCACTATGGGTCTTAACATCTTACGACTTAAGCCTAACTAACCTAAGGACATCACACACATCCATGCCCGAGGCAGGATTCGGACTTGCGACCGTAGCGCTCGTGTGGCTCCAGACTGAAGTGCCTAGAACCGCTCGGCCACACCGGTCGGCCACTGTTTATATATTCGATAGTTCATGCGGTATGGTGTTCGAACAAGGTTGTTGTGGAACCGATTAGTGCGACATTCTGTGTGGAACAGCAGTATGTCTGCAAGATATTATTTGACTCTTTGCGGTCGTGGACGAGCAGTTGGACGGCTCGAAGCCGGTCAAAGCATCACTAGAGTGCTCACAGTAATATGTGTGTCCAAAAGTGTCATCTCGCAATTAATAAAGGCCGCTGAAGATGGAAACGCTATAAGAGAGCTTGCCGGTGGTCGTAGACGGACCACCACGCCGCAAGAGGATCGATACGTAGCCCTAGTGGCTAAAAGGAACAGACATATCAGTCCTTAGGCAGATCGCTGCAGACTTTGCAGATTGCTACCGGTGCACGTGTCTCTGCCAGAACCATTTCGTGGCGACTAAATCGGGCTGGTCTGTATGTACGGAAGACAGTTAAATGCCTCCTACTTCGACGACGTCATCGTCGAGAATGGGTTTGTTGGTTTGCGAGCATGTTAGTTGGGGGTCAGTAACAGTGTTCCAGACTGATGTTCTCCGAATCAAGTGTTACTGGCCACCAGTCTGGAACCGCGCGACCGCTATGGTCGTAGGTTCGAATCCTGCCTTGGGCATGGATGTGTGTGTGATGTCCTTAGGTTAGTTAGGTTTAAGTAGTTCTAAGTTCTAGGGGACTGATGACCTCAGAAGTTAAGTCCCGTAGTGCTCAGAGCCTTTTGAACCATTTTTGAACTGGCCACCAGTTAGAGGCGAAAGCCTTACACTTCACAGAACGTTCATGAATGTCTTCGGTATGGCCTAGGCATTATAGTGTGGGCAGGGATTACGTACAGTGGTCGAACACCGCTGCATATCTTGGCACGATGTACCGTTACAGCATGGGGGCATTGCAGGGAGATTATTGTGGATCATGTCCGTCAGTTTTGGGGTGGGGTAGGTCCCGAATTTCTGTGTACGAACGACAGTGCCCGCCGACACAGGATCGCTGAGGTGTCAGACGTAAGATGATGAACGCGTGGAATGGCTTGCCTATTCCCCGGATATAAATCCTACGGGGCATGGCTAGAAGCTATTGGCAGACTTGTTTCTCAACGAACACCCTGTCCCCGAAGAGTGCAAGAACTGCAAAGTGGCGTGGGATAATATCCCCCAAGGAGTCTTCAACTGTTGGGTAGCCAGCATAAATAACAGGTGCAAAATGCGAATAAGCGACCGAGGAGGACACATTCCTTACTATGTTGGGAGTCTAACCTGTGTGAAACATGAAAGTTATTTATGTCTCTCATCCTGCTTTCCCAGCTGGTGAAATCTGTACCACTTTTCGTTATAAATATACCATTCCACTTCTATTGTGTGCGTGCTGTCTTTCATCTCGACCATCACTGCCTGTGATTATTTCAATCCAACAATGTCTCTGTTCCTTAGCAATTGTCAAACAGGGACATATAATGAACAGTAAAAATAATTTCTTTTAACTGTGCTTATAAAAAAGCAAAAGTCTTCAGAAAATTAACATCTGGAAACCCTTTATGCGATGCTAATCTTAGTCTCAATTATGGTCCTAACATTGAGATAAGTCCCTTTTATGTCACGCAAAAGCCCCTGACATGTAGGCCACATCATCTACATCTACATCCACCTACATGATTGGTCTGCGATTCACAATTAAGTGCCTGGCAGAGGGTTTCTCGAACCACCTTTAAGCTACTTCTCTTCCGCTCCACTCTCGGACTGCGTGCGGTAAAAACGAATAGTTAAATCTTTCCGTATGACCCCTGATTCCCCTTATTTTATTATGATCATCATTTCTCCCTATGTAGGTGGGAGCCAACAAAATATTCTTACACTCTGAGGAGAAAGCTGGTGACTGAAATTTCATGACAAGGTCCTGTCGCTGCGAAAAACGCCTTGTATTAATGGCTGCCATCCCAGTTCGTGTATCATATCCGTGGTCCTATCTCACCTATTTCGCGATAATACAAAACGAGCTACCCTTCTTTGAACTTTTTCCATGTCCTCCGTCAGTCCTATCTGATGCGGATAGCACACCGCAATGCGGTAATATAGAAGATGGCGGACAACAGTAGAGTAAGCACTCTCTTTAGTAGAACTGTTACTTTTCTCCCAATAAATCGCAGTCTTTGGTTTGCTTTCACCACAATCGTCCCAATTGAAGTTATTCGTAACAGAGTTTACAGTCTCTAGATTCGTGTGATTCATCGGGTAATCGAAATTTACCGGATTCTTTTTAGTGCTCATGAGGATGACCTCACACTTTTCATTGATTAGAGTCAGTTGCCACTTTTTACACCATATAGATATATTGTCCAAATCATTTTGTAATTCTTTTTGATCATCTGATGACGTTACATGACGGTAAATGAGAGCATCATCTGCAAACAATCTAAGAAGACTGTTCAGATTGTCTCCTAACTCGTTTATACAGGTGGAACAGCAAATGGCCTAAACAATACCGTAGGTAACACCAGATATCACTTCTATTTTACTCGATGGCTCTCTGGCAGGAAATCATTAATCCAGTCGCATAACCGAGGCAATATTCCTTAACTAAGCAATTTGCTTACAAGCCACTTGCGAGAAACGGTGTCAAAAGCCTTGTGCAATTCTAAAAATATGGAATAAATTTGACGGCGCTTGTTGATAGCACTCATTACTTCGTGAGAATAAAGACCTAATTGTGTTTCACAAGAACGATTTTGTCTGAATACGTGTTGGCTATTTCTCAAGGTGATTCACAATGTTCGAACACTATACCTGTTTTGCTGCGCGGAGTGGCCGCGCGGTTGTAAGCACCATGTCACGGATTGCGGGGCCCCTCCCGCCGGAGGTTCGAGTCCTACCTCGGGCATGAGTGTGTGTGTTGTTCTTAGCATACGTGTGTAAGTCTAGGGACCGATAAACTCAACAGTTTGTTACCTTAGAAATTCACGCACATTATTTAATACATGTTCCAAAATCCTACTGCAAGTCGACGTTAGTGATATGACTCTGTAACTCAGCTGATCACTCGTATTTCCTTTCTTCGGTATTGGAGTTACTTGTGCAACTTTAGAGTCTCTAGGTAGAGAGCTTTCTACGAGCGAGCGGTTATATATGATCGCTACGTATGCGGCTATCGTATCAGCATTCTCTGGAAGGAACCTGACTGCTATAGAATCTAGACCAGTCTTTCTTACGTGTTTTAAGTTGCTACGCTACACCAAGAATGTCTACTTCTAAGTAACTCATGTTGGCATTTGTTCTTGATTCGAATTCTACAATATTTTCTTCGTCTTCTTTTGCGAAGGAATTTCGAAAAACCGTGTTTAGTAACTCTGCTTTAGTAGCACTCTCGTCAATAACATCACCATTGTTATTATGCAGCGAAGGTAATTGGTTGGTCCAAATGGCGCTGAGCACTATGGGACTTAACTTCTGAGGTCATCAGTCCCCTAGAACTTAGAACTACTTAAACCTAAGGACATCACACACATCAATGCCCGAGGCTGGATTCGAACCTGCCACCGTAGCTGTCGCCGCGGTTCCAGACTGTAGCGCCTAGAACCGCTCGGCCACTTCGGCCGGTAAGTGTTAATTGCAGTTGCAATTGCAATTGCCACTGGTGCACTTTACACACGACCACAATCTTTTTGCTTCTTCTGCCAGATTTCGAGACAGAGTTTCGCTGTGGAAACTATTAGAAACATCTCGCATTGAAGTTCATGCTGAATTTAAAACTTCCGTACAACTTCATCGATTCTAGTTTGGATACCCGGGAATCAAGGATACTCAGAAAAAATCCAATCTACCATTGCTCCCCAAGGACACATCCTTGGCCACAAGCATACCGTCTGCAACTCATGCGGACGAACTATGGCAACACGTGCTACAAATGAGGACAAGAAACAATGCCCTTGCTTAATATCATCTTATGTTCAAAGGAATTCCGTCGGTAACAATAAGCTTTTTCCGCTTTCTCTCGCCAATCGCATGCAGATTCATAGTTCTACTGTAATATTCAAAAACTGGATGGATTACAGGAAATGTGTGCTGTTGCGAAACCAGTAAAGTCCGAAATTATCGTGAGGTAGCGCATAAATTCTGTTGTGGTCCAATAAGCTGCCGCGCGGAAACAAAGGCCGCGACCTTTATTACTGAATGAGAACCAACCGAAAGGCTTATATCGCGCAAGTGGTGATTTCGGCCCCAGTTTTACGTTTATCGCAGTAAGTACCGCGTTTATCGATCGCGTGTTTGTAGCCCGAAGTCTGAGCTAGTTTTGAGAGCTGGTAGCCAGGAGATACCGGGCGAAACGATACGATATTACAAGAGGGTGGAGAAAGCCGTCGTGTGCTGTGATCTGTAACATTCAAGTTCTAATCCCCGTCCAGGACAGTGATTTCGTATTTCCGAGGTCTCCTTAAGTGAGTATTGAGTGTGCTGTAATATACAAGACAATTTCCCTCGTTAATAAGAGCCGAGTAATACAAGGGGACTTAAAGTAAGTTACCCGCTAAGACCATTGCGCAACAAGAGTGGCGTACTGTCAGACGAGATTACACGTTCTAGATTTCCTGCAGACACACTTCTGCTGCCATGCGGATAACAGGTGCGTCACAGCGGGCGAGTGAAATAGCGCGGCAACTGGAACGTACTCCGAAGTAGAAGTGAAAATGGCTCTGAGCACTATGCGACTTAACTGCTGAGGTCATTAGTTGCCTAGAACTTAGAACTAATTAAACCTAACTAACCTAAGGACATCACACACATCCATGCCCGAGGCAGGATTCGAAACTATCTACACGGTAATTTAGTTTAAGATCCCAGCCACACACTACAGCCATTCACACTGGTGGGCCCTAGTTGAACTACTGGGAAAAAAAAAAAAAAAAAAAAAAAAAAAAAAAACTGCATTACGTCGTCTGGTTGTGTGCTGTAATGGAGAGGATAACAGCTGCACACATAGCACATTGTGGGTTCGAGTCTCGTCAGGTGCACAAAACCCTATTTTTAAATTCTTATCGAAATTACTTCGAACATTATTTTTATCAATTACTTGAATTAAATGTAGTTTTTTTTATTTCTGTTCCTTTGTCAAGTGACTTTAATAACCGTATGAACTTCATTTGTTTCGTTTTTTATTTATATAATTCTTCTTGCAATCGGAATTTTTGTGAATATGAATTTAATTATATTTATCTATTATAACATTCAGTTATTTGAAGATTCCGATGTATTAGTTAAAAACAAAAGACGAAATAATCTATTTATGTCTGTGCAATGATGTGAAAAATGTATTTTTGTTGCCAGATATGGGATCTTTTTTGCACGGTAATTGCCATACGAACATTTAAAACATGACCCAAACACCTATTGGATTATGGACAAAATAACGCACATGAAAATTTAAACGAAACACGAGTTCATAAGTAAAACGAAATTCAAGCAAAATGAGGAATAGATATAATGAACGGAATAATTTGGACGAAAAAAAAACAGGGTGATAGTACAAAAGAAATATAATCGAAATTAGAACATAAAAGTGATTAAAAACGCATGAACAAAGATTTTAAGTGGTGAAAGAATGACAAGACGAAAAATTAGAGAAAATGGAGAAGTTGGTATTATGATTGCAATTGTGTGATAAATGAATGGCATTAAAAAAACTACATTTAAATTAATTAATGGTATAATAATTATGGTCAAAGTTATTTCAATAAAGATTTAAAAATAAAAAGAATTTTGTGCACCTGCAGAGATCCGAACCCATAACCTCTTATATGCGAAGTTGTTATTTTAATCATTACACCACACAATCCAGCTACGTAAAGAAAATTTTCTAACGCTACTGAGTGCCACATAAACTTCCGAATTTTTTTCGCCGATTGCTCGCAAACCAGGGCCCACCAGGGTGAATACTTCGGATCTTAACCTACATCACCATACAGATACTTTCAAAAGTCGACCGCACCTGAGGGGACCTCTCCTTGTACGCTGCACACAGATTCACCGCGTAAATCTTCGTTGTGTGCAAGCCAAATGACGCGGCCAGCCTTAGTGAAATGGTGGCAACAATTTGATCAAGCCCGAACCACAAACGTCGGCATTCCTGATCGACAAGGAAGACCATCGATACCGAAGACAGACGACAATGTCCAGGTAATCGAGGAAATCATTCCCAGCAATCGTAGGTTTTCCGACGATGAGGACGTTCACATAGTCGTTCTGGAATGGCTCCGTGAAAAGGGAGTGGACTTCTATCGTCGATGAGCTGAACGATTGGTAGAACGGTCCGACAGTTGTAAGCAAAGACCTGATAATTGCATTGAAAAATAGTATCATAAATCTATTTCAGTTTGAAGTATAGTGCAAAATTCAATGAAATTTACTTGGCCCGCCATAATAATGTGTGACTTACTTTTTTAGGACCTCTCGTAATAGGTAGTATAATATTTAAAATTTTAAAGAATTATCTCAAGTTCTGTGGGGCAGTTCCTTCTCAAATGTACGAAAGAGAAAACGGTAAACCTTCCTCGTTGTTACCACCTGCACGTTATCTCTCGTGGAATAGCCACTAGCCCGTGTTCCTCTACTGGAATACTCCCACAGAGAGATAGCTGATTCCAACGACTTACGTAAACGAGCTAAAATTAAAGTGATAAACGCTACTCCGTCAGTCACTTACGCACGGATTCTTAAGACCTGCAGAAGATGAGCCTGTGACTCTCAGTTATATCCTACCACTAATTTCATACGTTCATCAAATCTCTTGAGTCTACACATTTGACGTTTTTACAGCTTTAGTCCTTGCGTTTCGAAGTGTGTTTATCAGGAAGGACAGCAGCAACAATTTTTAGACTCCATATAACACCAAATTCTCTGAAAGTCCCTTAGAAACCTACCGAAAATAACACAGTTGGATTGTGCAACTGTTACTGTCATTTGAGAAGTGGCATCAGTATCTATTCATATTCACCGTAAAGCTATGAATTCAAGTAAACCGTCGACTGTGAACCAAATCTAAAGCAGTGTACACTTCAGCCTTTCAAGACGAATGTGACACTCTGCGAAATCCCTGCTTCTATGTAATGCAATGAGAATCGTCTTCGAAGGTCGTTCTAGAGTCCAGTAGCCTCTGCCCCCCACCCCTTCCCCCACACACACATTCACACGCACACTGGACTGTGACATCGATGTGGTGTCGCGAACGCTGACTCTCAACTGACCAACTCATTGTGTGTCATAGCTAGTCAGCTCACGTTACCAGAGCGTCCACTGGATTAACGTGTTTCTCTGTTCTCCGTGGCCACCTGCCCCACACACACCTGCAGCAGTTCTCGTCTACTACCCAACGAATATATGTACTCTATGAATACCTTCTACGAACGTGCAATAAGGATAACCATTCACCGTGGCTAAGACAACTGCTGATTATATGCTACGTGTTCCACAATAGGTAGCGAGGCTTTAAAGCTGCGGTATACTATTAACTTTGACGTAAACTCAGAATTGAAAATAATAAGTAACTATGTTTGTCCTATAGATGTTCCTAATGAACACTACTTGTCGCACGATACAAACCAGTATACAGGGTGGTCCATTGATAGTGACCGAGCTAAATATCTCACGAAATAAGCATAAAACGAAAAAATTACGAGGAACGAAACTCGTCTAGCTTGACGGAGGAATCCAGATGGCGCTATGGTTGGCCCGCTAGATGGCGCTGCCACAGATCAAATGGATATCAACTGCGTTTTATTAAATAGGAACCCCCATTTTTATTACATATTCGTGTAATACGCAAAGAAATATGAATGTTTTAGTTCGACCATTTTTTTCGCTTTGTGATAGATGGCACTGTAATAGTCACGAACGTATAAGTACGTGGTATTACGGAACATTCCGCCAGTGCAAACGGTATTTGCTTCGATACATCACCCGTGTTAAAATGGACCGTTTACCAATTGCGGAAAAGGTCGATATCGTGTTAATGTATGGTTATTGTGAACAAAATGCCCAACGGGCGTGTGCTATGTATGCTGCTCGGTATCCTGGACGACATCATCCAACTGTCCGCACCGTTCGCCGGATAGTTACGTTATTCAAGGAAACAGGAAGTGTTCAGCCACATGTGAAACGTCAACAACGACCTGATACAAATGATGATGCCCAAGTAGGTGTTTTAGCTGCTGTCGCGGCTAATCCGTACATCAGAAGCAGACAAATTGCGCGTGAATCGGGAATCTCTAAAACGTCGGTGTTGAGAATGCTACATCAACATTGATTGCACCCGTACCATATTTATGTGCACCAGGAATGGCATGGCGACGACTTTGAACGTCGTGTACAGTTCTGCCACTGGGCACAAGAGAAATTACGGGAAGACGACAGTTTTTGCACGCGTTCTATTTAGTGACGAAGCGTCATTCACCAACAGTGGTAAGGTAAACCGGCATAATATGCACTATTGGGCAACGGAAAATCCACGATGGCTGCGACAAGTGGAACATCAGCGACCTTAGCGGGTTAATGTATGGTGCGGCATTATGGGAGGAGGATAATTGGCCCCCATTTTGTCAATGACACTCTAAATGGTGCAATGTATGCTGATTTCCTACGTAATGTTCTACCGATGTGACTACAAAATGTTTCACTGCATGATAGAATGGCGATGTGCTTCCAAAATGATGGATGTCCGGCACGTAGCTCACGTGTGGTTCAAGCGGTATTCAATAGCATATTCCATGACAGGTGGATTGGTCGCCCGCACGTTCACCGGATCCGACGTCCCCGGATTTCTTTCTATGGGAAAAGTTGAAGGGTATTTGCTATCGTGATCCACCGACAACGCCTGACAACAGGTGTCAGCGCATTGTCAATGCATGTGCGAACATTACGGAAGGCGAATTACTCACTGTTGAGAGGAATGTCGTTACACGTATTGCCAAATGCATTGAGGTTGACGGACATCATTTTGAGCATTTATTGCATTAATGTGGTATTTACAGGTATTCACGCTGTAACAGCATGCTTTCTCAGAAATGATAAGTTCACAAAGCTACATGTATCACAACGCAGTTGATATTCGTTTGACCTATGGTAGCGCCATCTAGCGGGCCAACCATAGCGCCATATGGTTTCCCCTTCAAGCTAGACAAGTTTCGTTCTTTGTAGTTTTTTCGTTTGACGCTTATTTGGCTCAGTCACGATCACTGGACCACCCTGTATAGACAAGTATGATTAACAGATGTAAGCGTAGGCTTCCGCGGCCGTTGTCTTCTTCAATAAAATTCTTCAGGGTATCAGACCGCATCGTCATAATTTAAAATTCGCCAACGTTTCGGCCAGCGTTGCAGCTAGCCTTCATCAGGGCCTTACGTTAACGTAAGGCCCTGATGAAGGCTAGCTGCAACGCTGGCCGAAACGTTGGCGAATTTTAAATTATGACGATGCGGTCTGATACCCTGAAGAATTTTATTGAAGATGATTAACAGATATCAAAATAAGAGACTAAGGAAGGTCAGTCGACTTGATGAGATACCACTTCGATTCTACACTGAATAGCCAAAGAAACTGCTACACCTCCCTAATATCGTGCAAGGCTCCCGCGAGCACGCAGAAGTGCCGCAACATGACGTGGCATGGACTCCACTAATGTATTAAGTAGTGCTGAAATCAAAAATCCTGCAGGGCTGTCCATAAATCCTTAAGAGAACGAGGGGTGGAGAGCTCTTCTGAGCAGCACGTTACAAGGCAGCCCAGATATGCTCAATAACGTTAATGTCTGGGAAGATTGGTCGCCAGCGGAGTGTTTAAACTCAGAAGAGTGTTCCTGGAGCCACTCTGTAGCATTTCGGGACGCGTTGGGTGTCGCATTGTCCTGCTGGAATTGCACAATGGACAGAAAGGATGCAGGTGATCAGACAGGATGCTTACATACGTATCACCTGTCAGAGTCGAATCTAGACTTGTGAGGGATCCCACACCGCTCCAACTGCACACGCCCTACACCACTGCAGAGCCTGCACCAGCTTGAACAGTCCCCTGCTCAAATGCAGGGTCCATTGATTCGTGAAGTTGCTTCCATACCCGTGCACGTCCATCCGCTCGATACAATTTGAAACGAGACTCCTCCGACCAGGCATCATATTGAAGGGCACAGGCGAGGCGTAAGGCTTTGTGTCGTGCAGTCATCAGTGGTACACGAGTGGACCTCCGGCTCCGGAAGCCCATATCGATGATGTTTCGTTGAATGGTTCACACGCTGACACTTGCTGATGGCACAGCATTGAAATCTGCAGCAATAAGTGGTAGCGTTGCACTTCTGTCACTTTGAATGATTCTATTCAGTCGTCGCTGGTCCAGTTCTTGCAGGATCTTTTTCCGGCCGCAGCGATGTCGGAGAGTTGATGTTTCACGGGATTACTGATATTTACGGTACACTCCTGAAATAGTCGTACGGGGAAATCCACACGTCATCGTTACCTCGGAGATGCTGTGTCCCATCGCTCGTCCACCGACTATGACAACGCGTACAAACTCGCTTAAATCTTGATAACCAGCCATTGTAGTAGCAGTAACCGATCAAACAACACTGCCAGACACTTATCGTCTCATATAGGCGTTGCCGATCGCAGCGCCGTACTCTGCCTCTTTACATATCTTTGTATTTGAATACGCATGCCTATACCAGTTTCTTTGGCGCTTCAGTGCACATAGAGAATGCGAAAGAACTTGCCACTCGCTTAGCAGGAGTTTACCTTATGTCTCTGCAGCATCTACATCTACATTTATACTCCGCAAGCCTCCCAACGGTGTGTGGCGGAGGACACTTTACGTGCCACTGCCATTACCTCCCTTTCCGGTTCCAGTCGCGTATGGTTCGCGGGAAGAACGACTCTCTGAAACCTCCGTGCGCGCTCGAATCTCTCTAATTTTACATTCGTGATCTCCTCGGAAGATATGAGTAGGGGGAAGCAATATATTCGATACCTCATCCAGAAACACACCCTCTCGAAACCTGGACAGCAAGCTACACCGCGATGCAGAGCGCCTCTCTTGCAGAGTCTGCCACTGTAGTTTGCTAAACATCTCCGCAACGCTATCACGCTTACCAAATAATCCTGCGACAAAACGCGCCGCTCTTCTTTGGATCTTCTCTATCTCCTCCGTCAACCCGACCTGGTACGGATCCCACAATGATGAGCAATACTCAAGTATAGGTCGAACGAGTGTTTTGTAAGCCACCTCCTTTATTGATGGACTACGTTTTCTAAGGACTCTCCCAATGAATCTCAAAATGGTACCCGCCATACCAACAATTAATTTTATATGATCATTCCACTTCAAATCGTTCCGCACGCATACTCCCAGATATTTTACAGAAGTAACTGCTACCAGTGTTTGTTCCGCTATCATATAATCCTACAATAAAGGATCCTTCTTTCTACGTATTCGCAATACGCTACATTTGTCTATGTTAAGGGTCAGTTGCCACTCCCTGCACCAAGTGCCTATCCGCTGCAGATCTTCCTGCATTTTGCTGCAATTTTCTAACGCTGCAACTTCTCTGTATACTACAGCATCATACGCGAAAAGCCGCATGGAACCTCCGACACTATCTACTAGGTCATTTATATATATTGTGAAAAGCAGTGGTCCCATAACACTCCCCTGTGGCACGCCACAGGTTACTTCAACGTCTGTAGACGTCTCTCCGTTCCCAAGTAGGGTCTTCGAAAGGACGCACAGTACTATAGGCCACTATCGCGGATTTTGGTCTGTTGTAGAATTCTGGAACATGGTTTGTGCTCGTTTGTTGTGACATTTCTGAAGACTGAAAACCTCCTCTGTAGGAGTCAGGAGTATCAGAAACGACGATCGTGTGAAACCCAGCTCTCTTTGTCCGTCCACGAGATTCAGGAAACAGTGGGTAAGGGCTCGCAGGTAGACGCCGTCTCACTTGCGTTGCGGAAGGCGTTCGATAAAGTTCCGCACTGCTGCCTAATGAATAAAATACGAGCGTATGGAATATAAAGCCACGTGTGTGACTGGAATGAAGAAACTGTAACAATAGCAACACAACGGGGATAAATCTTCAGACGTGGTGAGCCCCCAAAGCATCGGAATGCTTGATTTCGGTGGCCGCCGTCAGATTGTTTTGAGTCTGTTTCGTCCAGCCCTGTCGTCAGTCTTGTTGTGCCTAGGAATCATACCTACTCGGTTCGCTAGACAATCATACAACTCGTATTAATGAGTTTTATTACAATAAGAAAACTACAAGCCTTAACTTTGATAATTCCACAGATGTGTCGCAAACAAAGGGCGACATACGATAGTCAGTCTTTGCAGTGACTGCTGATCTCTAACTGACAAACGTTTGTTCTGAACTGCTATCGAAGTGGCTAATCTTGAAGCTGCTCTCCAAGTGGGCCCCCACCAGTCGGATGTGGTGCTTATGTACTCTTCACGTAGGGGTCGCCGCTGTCGCGTTGTCGTCCTGGAAGGGGGTCGGTCAGCGTGCGATTGGCTGACTTCTTACACAGCCTTCTCTTCCCTCTCGTTCCTGACTGGCGTGCCGGCGCTTGACTTTACGCCGTAACAGAATTAACTAAATATCTCGTAAACGACACATCCTATGAAAAAAATTGTAGGTGAGAAGTTCAGATTAGAAATGGGGCATCTCTCTGTGATACCTCCTAACCATCTCTTCTGCATGGGCAGTGTCAACTTTGAATTTTCAAATGGGATCCCTCTGCCCCTCAATTTTTATTGAATATGTGTATTCTACGCCAAAAAATATCTACGGTTTACTCAAGCCACTGCTTTCCATTCATGATAAATGTTGTGTACGTAGTTCCGCGTAGTCAGCGCGTACACAACTTTCCCACTAGAGCGCGCCCCACTAAGCACAACAGCGCAGGCACAGCGCTCGTCCGTCTCCGCACTACGAGATGGCGCTGCCTTAGAGACAGACCAAATTCTGCTTCCGCCGATCCGTGTATTAATATGTAACGCAGCCAATGATATTGCTGCTAATGTAGAACCTTTTCTCCTCGCGGATCACACTCATGCAGTGATACATGAACGCACGAGGTATTATAACGAGTGTACAGACCTCCGATTAGTCAGTCTGCATTTGTCTGCACCAGTCTGTACGAGTTCTACATTTGTCTGTACCAGTCTATAGTCAAGTTTCAGTCTGCGCCTAATAAGATTACCTATTCCTGTACATAGCCATGAAGATAAATGTATAGACACTTTGTCAAGTATCAGAGATATATGTGAGAATAAGATTAACGTACCAAGACCAAAGGAACTTCAGATTGTCAACTGTAAATAGCATCCAGAACCAAGTTAAGTAACTTTTATGCTTGTTATTATTTTAATAAATGTGTGTGAAAATTAATCAAGTTCTGTTTACAGTTGGTTACCGTCAATCTGCTACTCTAAGCGTGCAAGTGGCATTTCTATCGTCTGACCTAATGGCAGAAGATAAACACGCCACGATAAAACCACGAGACATATTGCTGACACTCGCCTACTTCGTTAGAGCGACAAGTGAAATAATCTGATGGTGTGTGTACTGAAGGTCTTATAGTACGCACACCACAATAGACGACGCAGAAGTTGAAAATTATCTGGTGGCCTGTTTTTTCAATTAATAACCAATGCTTGCGATTCTACCTTTCATATACGATGGAGATGTAGCGCTTTATGTTCTGATGATTGATATTGATGTTCACACGTTACTTGAGTCTACACTACAAATAATATGGCAAGACATCGACATTTCTCGCAAATAACCTATTTCTGTGATAAAATAGTTGTCTGGTCCCTACTGGGTTCACTGTGGTGAGTCCCACACCCATCGGAAATTTTTTTATTGATACATACAATAACCCAGTTTCTAACACTTTTGAGTGGGTGAATTACACTAAACATTGCTACTGTTTTTTTTACAAAAGTGGTTTATTAATTTTGAACACTGCAGTGCAAATAAACTAAGTAGGAATAATAAACAAATGAACGGCCTCTTAGCCTCTCTGGAATCCTCCCAGACGGTTGCCCGTCCCTAGCCACGGGGAGGCGGTCCGCTACTACCATGAAACCACTACATTTATACCTTACTTGTGATTCCTCCACTACCATACTGACCTAACTACAACTACAATCTACTACAAGTCAGAGACTTAAATAAACAATATATTTACATCTTTACTGTTTGCGCAGTAGATCTTGAGCGCGCACACGCTGTTTAACCTCTCCCAAGGTAGGCTCGCTGAGCCTCCTTTTACACTTTGTTTATCAATTCTGCGAAATTGTCGAACAATTCACCGTTCCTCAATGTTTCCTCAACATTCCGTGTTTGTAGAAGCTGCCTCTCAACTGAGACAGCTTGTTCGTATATTGGACATTCAAACACTGTATGTTCAGGCGATCCCTCGTTGGCACCACAGACACAATCTGGTGTTGGCCTTTTCCCTATTCCATGTAGGTACGTGGGGTAGGGACCATGACCTGTAAGGAAATGAACTAGCCACTGCGAGGGCTTCATTACCTTGTTTTTAGTCTTTCCCTTACAGTAGGTAGAAACATATGGACTCTACGACCCGTATTAGACCGATCCCATTCTTCCTGCCAAATGTCAAGCATTCTTTCCTTCATATCTGTAACACTAATCAGAGGAATGCCCATAATATTTTGCACTTTGTCAATATTTTGTTTATGCAGCCAATAGAAGGCTGCGTGCTGCCTTGTTATCAAGTCTATAGGGCATAGCCCCATGGTTAGCAATAGTGTATCTGTGGGACTGGTGTTAAATTCCCCAATACATCTCATCAAAACATTCCTCTGTATTCGTCTGACAGTAGCAAAAATGGTTCAAATGGCTCTGAGCACTATGGGACTCAACTGCTGTGGTCATCAGTCCCCTAGAACTTAGAACTACTTAAACCTAACGAACCTAAGGACATCACACACATCCATGCCCGAGGCAGGATTCGAATCTGCGAACGTAGCGGTCGTGCGGTTCCAGACTGTAGCGCCTTTAACCTGACAGGAGCGGCAGGCTGCACCAGAGCTAACCTGTGGGCCCACACACTGGAAGCCATCGGAAAGCTTGGTTTCGGTGGCCACCCTCGAAGCCGCCGTCAGTGCGACTGATTTCGGTGTGTGTTTCCATACGTCAGCCGTTACTCTCTCGCTGGCCGCTGTGCGGCTACTAGTGGAATACAAACCACAATCACTGTAATGAGGTAAAATGTCCACGAAGTGATAGTGAGAGAACCACCTGTCATGGATACTCACCGAAATCAAGCAAGCCAATGGTGGGAGGCAAGGGGCTCAACGAAATCAAGCATCCCTATGTTGAGAGACAAGAACACATACCAAAAAATCAAGACTCCCAATGGTGAGAGGCAAAGGTGCTCACCGATATCAAGCATCCCGGTGGGAACAGAAAACTATTACATCCACGTCGTTGTTCCCGGAGCACGCTAAACGTAGTTTCCAGCCAGACTCTAAAACGGCTAACATTATTGTACTAAACAATCAAATCTGCAACACTGAAGTAAATATCAAACATAAATAACAACATGAAACTTCCTGGCAAATTAAAACTGTGTGCCAGACCGAGACTCGAACTCGGGACCTTAGCCTTTCGCGGGCAAGTGCTCTACCAACCCAAGCACGACTCGCGCCCCGTCCTCACAGCTTTACTTTTGCCAGTGCCTCGTCTCCTACCTTCTAAACTTTAGAGCACTTACCCGCGAAATGCAAAGGTCCCGAGTTCGAGTCTCGGTCCGGCATACAGTTTTAATCTGCCAGGAATTTTCATATCAGCGCACACTCCGCTGTAGAGTGAAAATTTCATTCTGTAAATAACAACAGTTAGACCGAGTGGTTAGCACACTGGACTCGCATTTTGGAGGACAACGGTTCAAACCCGCTTCCGGCCATCCTGATTTAGGTTTTCCGTGATTTCCCTAAATCGCTTCAGGCAAATGACCGGATTTTTCCTTTCAAAGACCACGAACGACTTCCTTCCCCATACTTTCCTAAACCCACGGGACCGAAGACCTCGCTCCTTGGTCCCCCCCTCCCCCAATATCAATCAACTGACCAACCAACAACAGTTAGAACACAAAGGTTTACATTTGCTAGGACACCCTAAATGAAATACAGAATCAAATGCGTCTGTTCTTAATTGCAAAATACAGGCGCACCTGATACTTGCTGATTACAGCGCCATCTACGACAAATGGAAAACAATGTTTTGGGGGGGGGGGGGGTCCTGTTTGAAAATACAAAGCTGACCCCAGCCACGAAGGAGAGGCGGTTAGGTGGTGGCCAGTTCTAGCACATGCAGATGTCCCCTTTACTAACATTAACTTTTCACCTGGAACGCTTTTTTCGTACGATGCTTCGGTTCCGAGATATTTAGTTGTCTCAAGTTAAAACAAACACCTGTGTATAAACAACCTCGTAGATAACGTCGGAAGTCCCATAGCCTCTTCGTGGATGATACTGTTCTGTACAGACAAATCGCAAATGCTAGAAAATTGTAGCGGAATGAAGGAATACCATCGCGGGTAGGGCAGATGCCAGACTGAGATTCATTGGAAGAATCCTCAGGAAATGTAGTCCTTCAACAAAGGAATAACTTACAGAACACTCGTTCCAACAATATTTAGAATTGCTTGTCAATTTGGGATCCTTACCAGATAGTATTGATAGAGGAAATAGAGAATATACAAAGAAGAGCAGCACGTTTCGTTACAGGTTTATTTACTAAGTGTGAAAGCCTTAGGGGGATGCTCAACCAGTTCCAGAGCCAGACGCTGCAAGAGAGGCGTTCTGCATCACAATGTGGTCTACTGTTGAAGTTCCGAGAGCATACGTTCCTAGAAGAGTCAACCAGTATATTGCTTCCCCCTACGTACATCTCGCGAAGAGACCATTTAGAGAGATTCGAGCGCTCACGGAGGCTTAATCCACTACTGGCCATTAAAATTGCTTCAGATGTGAAATTTAACCGACAGGAAGAAGTTGCTGTGATATGCAAATGATTAGCTTTTCAGAGCATTCACACGAGGTTGGCGCCGGTGGCGACGCCTACAACGTGCTGACATGAGGAAAGTTTCTAACCGATTTCTCATACACAAGCAGCAGTTGACCGGCTTTGCCTGGAGAAACGTTGTTGTGATGCCTCGTGTAAGGAGGAGAAATGCGTACCATCACGTTTCCGACTTTGATAAAGGTCGGATTGTAGCCTATCGCGATTGCGGTTTATCGTATCGCGACATTGCTGCTCGCGTTGGTCGAGATCCAATGACTGTTAGCAGAACATGGAATCGGTGGGTTCAGGAGGGTAATACGGAACGCCGTGCTAGATCCCAACGGCCTCGTATCACTAGCAGTCGAGATGACAGGCATCTTATCCGCATGGCTGTAACGGATAGTGCAGCCACGTCTCGATCCCTGAGTCGACAGATGGGGACGTTTGCAAGACAACAACCATCTGCACGAACAGTTCGACGATGTTTGCAGCAGTGTGCACTACCAGCTCGGAGACCATGGCTGCGGTTACCCTTGATGCTGCATCACAGACAGGAACTCCTGCGATGGTGTACTCAACGACGAACCTGGGTGCTCGAATGGCAAAACGTCATTTTTTCGGATGAATCCAGGTTCTGTTTACAGCATCATGATGGTCGCATCCGTGTTTGGCGATACCGCGGTGAACGCACATTGGAAGCGTGTATTCGTCATCGCCATACTGGCGTATCTCCTAGCATGATGGTATGGGGTGCCATTGGTTACACGTCTCGGTCACGTCTTGTTCGCATTGACGGCACTTTGAACAGTGGTTGTTACATTTCAGGTGTGTTATTACCTGTGTCTCTACCCTTCATTCGATCCCTGTGAAACTCTACATTTCAGCAGGATAATGCACGACCACATGTTGCAAGTCCAGTACGGGCCTTTCTGGATACAGAAAATGTTCGACTACTGCCCTGGCCACCATATTCTCCAGATCTCTCACCAATTGAAAACGTCTGGTCAATGGTGGCCGAGCAACTGGCTCGTCACAATACGCCAGTCACTACTCTTGATGAACTGTGGTATCGTGTTGAAGCTGCATGGGCAGCTGTACCTGTACACGCCATCCAAGCTCTGTTTGACTCAATGACCAGGCGTATCAAGGCCGTTATTACGGCCAGAGATTGTTGTTCTGGGTATTGATTTCTCAGGATCTATGCACCCAAATTTCGTGAAAATGTAATCACATGTCAACTCTAATATAATATATTTGTTCAATGAATACCCGTTTATCATCTAGCCGGCCGCGGTGGTCTAGCGGTTCTGGCGCTGCAGTCCGGAACCGCGGGACTGCTACGGTCGCAGGTTCGAATCCTGCCTCGGGCATGGGTGTGTGTGATGTCCTTAGGTTAGTTAGGTTTAAGTAGTTCTAGGGGCTTATGACGTAAGATGTTGAGTCCTATAGTGCTCAGTGCCATTTTTGTTTATCATCTGCATTTCTTCTTAGTGTAGCAATTTTAGTGGCCAGTAGTGTAGCAACCGTTCTTGCGGCTAATCATTCGGGACTGGAACAGTAAAAGCAGGAAAACGGGAAAGTGACACTAGTACACAAAGTGCCCTCCGCCACACACCGTAAGGTGGCTTGTGGAGTATAGATGTAAGTGTATGTGCAGGCGTAGAGACATGGTTTCCGTTCCTTAGCCACACTATCTTCAATAATTGATTCGACAATTTTAAAAAATCCCCACTCGTACTAAAACTCCAGAAATGTCTCAGTTTAGCCGGTTAGTCCGTAGCTAGTGGTATGAGGGGCGCACAGTATAACTGGTCACACTTTCACACCGGACTTTTGGGATAATTAAGCCCGTCCGTCCTTGAACTGACTTAGCGAGACGCCACACAGGAATTCTTCCTACCTGTTATGTGTGGTGCCCTCGTAACTTTATGTTCCCTTGCAGAGCCGTAGCAGCGCCGTCGGATTCTGAAAGTGCATTACTACTGTCTATGTTTTACGTTACGAAGCTGGAAGGCGTTTTTAATGCCTATAATTTTTACATGGGATGCCTTTATGATGCGTTTCTTTAAGAAACACCGTAAAATGAACTTGTTCACTCTGATTATCAGCTACTATTAAAGGTACGAGAGCATGGTCTACTGCAATACCATATCGAAAGACATCCTATGAACGACTGCTGACTATGACGCACAGTCTCTAACTTGAGCGTACAATCTGTAGTTCCTATAAGATCGTACATCTTTGGTTATTCCAAAGTTATTCACTTATTTATTAATATCAACATTTCCTGGAATTGTAAAATTACTGTTATATAATATTTATGACCTGTAGATTCCTCCTAATGTCTGAGCAGGAAACGCAACTTTTGTTAGTAAATATTTATTGATAACAATTCAAAATGGTTGAAATGGCTCTGAACACTATGGGACTTAACATCTGAGGTCATCAGTCCCCTAGACTTAGAACTACTTAAACCTAACTAACCTAAGGACGTCACACACATCCATGCCCGAGGCAGGATTCGAATCTGCGACCGTAGCAGCAGCGCGGTTGCAGACTGAAGTGCCTAGAACCGCTCGGCCACAGCGGCCGGCTGATAACAATTGCTAGATTTTCGCCATAATAAATGTATGTTCCCTATGTATCTCTTTGCTGGCGCCAGGAGCGATTTCTGCATCGGCATCTCATCCAACTGGGTCTGAAAGCGCCAGATGGCCAACCGCCTCTGCTAGCCAGCATGGGAACCTAGCGCTCGCTCATTACTCCATACGCACTGCAACGCTGATCATTCACTTCACGTATGTAAAATAGCAAAACTGGAAATAAAGTAAAATGCGCTCTTATCTGCAAATATGGGGTACCTTACAAGTTCTATTTTTTTTTTTTTTTTTTTTCATGTAGAAGAGCTTAGCTGGTTGCGTTCGCATATGCACACGATTCCTTATAAATCGCGAAATCTTGCATCAGATTAGAGATCGCTTCAGAAGGAAAGAAAAGGAAAATTGTGGGTTAAAGTCGCATTGATGACTCCGTCACTAGAGACTGAGCACAACGCCGGATCGGTGAAGGATAGTGGAAGATATCGTCATGCACTTTCAAAGGAACTATTCCGGTATTTGCATTATGCGGTTTAGGGAAACCACTAAAAACCTGAATGTGGATGGCTGGACGGGGGTCTGAACGGGTGTCCTTCTGAATACGAGTCCAACGCCATCTCACTCGGTAGGTACCTTTGGAACGGCGTTATTAATCAGTCCTGTTCAGACATTCGTCGTTGATGCACCGACCCATTTTAGGATGAAGGTCTTTGGTTAATCTTGTGTTGAGAATACAGCCTTAGTTGTAATGTATTAAGAATCTTAATTGTACCTTATCAAGATGGGTAATTCCTATTATGATTGTCTCAAGGAAGATGTACGGACCATAAACGTGCAATCGGGATACAAAAAAATTATACTAATTTCGAAGATTCCCGTTTGCACTTCAGTTTCTCTTGAGGACTTTCTGATCTCCAGACATAGTAGATATTTCCATCGAAATTAAATATTGGTTAACCACGCAAGAAGACACGAGCTAAACAGTCTTATTCATGTACCATCACTTCGTTCGTGAAGCTGTAGTGCAAGCCGTAGTCAGAATGCTTTGGAGCTTACTACAGAAGTAAATGTTATTCAGGAGCAGTTGTAAGCCTTCCCTTTATAAACAAACAAAAAAACTGTTAATTCACGAATAGTCTTCCAAACGAGAAAGGATTACCTGATAAAGTCTCACTCAGACGTTCTTGAACATTCCGACTTCTTTTCGTTGCAGAGACAACCAGCTTTCTCAAAAGGATGATGCCATCACTGCGCGTTATTGTCACTCGGGGGCGGGCTTACAGTGCTACTCAGTACGTTGCGCAGGTTAACTATTACAAGTTCGGAAACTACAAAAAACGGAAAGAGATCACTATTGTTATTACCAACATTTGTAAGCGTCTTATTTATGAAGCAGTTCATATCAACGAAACTGGCACTTCACTCTTCCATTCAGGCGTTGAAAGACTTACACACAACAAATAAGACGCACAGCAAAAGAATTAAGACCCGACATTCTTCTTTAAAGAAAACACGTGTTTCAAAGTTGACATTTCCCACCTAGCTTCACCTTTTATACGAAATCTTCTTCTTCCACCTATCCATTAATGGATGTTGGCGTCCACACAACACGTCTTTATTCTGTGAACTGCAGCATGTAATAACTGATCTGCTTTTGGAAAGCCTGTCGAATGCTTTGCGTTATCTAATGAAGATATCTTTCTTCGCCCTTCTCTTCTTTTATTTTCTACCTTCTCTTCTATTATCAGTTGTTGCACTAGCCTCTATATATTTGCTGATCGATAACATATATCCTAAGTATGCAGTTTTCCTTCTTTTGAGTGTTGTCATCATTTGTTGCTGTTTGTGTGTTCGTCGTAGTACTCCAGTATTAGTTGCGCATGCTACCTACCGTATTTTAAACATTATGCGGTAAAACCACTTAGCGTCCATCTTTCAGAACTGTACAGAAGTACAGACCAGATGGAGCATCTTAAAAATCAAATCTACATCTACATCTACATCCATACTCCGCAAGCCACCTGACGGTGTGTGGCGGAGGGTACCTTCAGTACCTCTATCGGTTCTCCCTTCTATTCCAGTCTCGTATTGTTCGTGGAAAGAAGGATTGTCGGTATGCCTCTGTGTGGGCTCTAATCTCTCTGATTTTATCCTCATGGTCTCTTCGCGAGATATACGTAGGAGGGAGCAATATACTGATTGACTCTTCGGTGAAGGTATGTTCTCGAAACTTTGACAAAAGCCCGTACCGAGCTACTGAGCGTCTCTCCTGCAGAGTCTTCCACTGGAGTTTATCTATCATCTCCGTAACGCTTTCGCGATTACTAAATGATCCTGTAACGAAGCGCGCTGCTCTCCGTTGGATCTTCTCTATGTCTTGTATCAACCCTATCTGGTACGGATCCCACACTGCTGAGCAGTATTCAAGCAGTGGGCGAACAAGCGTACTGTAACCTACTTCCTTTGTTTTCGGATTGCATTTCCTTAGGATTCTTCCAATGAATCTCAGTCTGGCATCTGCTTTACCGACAATCAACATTATATGATCATTCCATTTTAAATCACTCCTAATGCGTACTCCCAGATAATTTATGGTATTAACTGCTTCCAGTTGCTGACCTGCTATTTTGTAGCTAAATGATAAAGGATCTATCTTTCTGTGTATTCGCAGCACATTACACTTGTCTACATTGAGATTCAGTTGCCATTCCCTGCACCATGCGTCAATTCGCTGCAGATCCTCCTGCATTTCAGTACAATTTTCCATTGTTACAACCTCTCGATACACCACAGCATCATCTGCAAAAAGCCTCAGTGAACTTCCGATGTCATCCACCAGGTCATTTATGTATATTGTGAATAGCAACGGTCCTATGACACTCCCCTGCGGCACACCTGAAATCACACTTACTTCGGGAGACTTCTCTCCATTGAGAATAACATGCTGCGTCCTGTTATCTAGGAACTCCTCAATCCAATCACACAATTGGTCTGATAGTCCATATGCTCTTACTTTGTTCATTAAACGACTGTGGAGAACTGTATCGAACGCCTTGCGGAAGTCAAGAAACACGGCATCTACCTGTGAACCCGTGTCTATGGCCCTCTGAGTCTCGTGGACGAATAGCGCGAGCTGGGTTTCACATGACCGTCTTTTTCGAAACCCATGCTGATTCCTACAGAGTAGATTTCTAGTCTCCAGAAAAGTCATTATACTCGAACACAATACGTGTTCCAAAATTCTACAACTGATCGACGTTAGAGATATAGGTCTATAGTTCTGCACATCTGTTCGACGTCCCTTCTTGAAAACGGGGATGACCTGTGCCCTTTTCCAATCCTTTGGAGCGCTACGCTCTTCTAGAGACCTACGGTACACCGCTGCAAGAAGGGGGGCAAGTTCCTTCGCGTACTCTGTGTAAAATTGAACTGGTATCCCATCAGGTCCAGAGGCCTTTCCTCTTTTGAGCGATTTTAATTGTTTCTCTATCCCTCTGTCGTCTATTTCGATATCTACCATTTTGTCATCTGTGCGACAATCTAGAGAAGGAACTACAGTGCAATCTTCCTCTGTGAAACAACTTTGGAAAAATACATTTAGTATTTCGGCCTTTAGTCTGTCATCCTCTGTTTCAGTACCATTTTGGTCACAGAGTGTCTGGACATTTTGTTTTGATCCACCTACCGCTTTGACATAAGACCAAAATTTCTTAGGATTTTCTGCCAAGTCAGTACATAGAACTTTACTTTCGAATTCATTGAACGCCTCTCGCATAGCTCTCTTCACACTACATTTCGCTTCGCGTAATTTTTGTTTGTCTGCAAGGCTTTGGCTATGTTTATGTTTGCTGTGAAGTTCCCTTTGCTTCCGCAGCAGTTTTCTAACTCGGTTGTTGTACCACGGTGGCTCTTTTCCATCTCTTACGATCTTGCTTGGCACATACTCATCTAACGCATATTGTACGATGGTTTTGAACTTTGTCCACTGATCCTCAACACTATCAGTACTTGAGACAAAACTTTTGTGTTGAGCCAACAGGTACTCTGAAATATGCTTTTTGTCACTTTTTCTAAATAGAAAAATCTTCCTACCCTTTTTAATATTCCTATTTACGGCTGAAATCATCGATGCCGTAACCGCTTTATGATCGCTGATTCCCTGTTCTGCGTTAACTTTTTCAAATAGTTCGGGTCTGTTTGTCACCAGAAGGTCTAATATGTTATCGCCACGAGTCGGTTCTCTGTTTAACTGCTCAAGGTAGTTTTCAGATAAAGCACTTAAAAAAATTTCACTGGATTCTTTGTCCCTGCCACCCGTTATGAACGTCTGAGTCTCCCAGTCTATATCCGGCAAATTAAAATCTCCACCCAGAACTATAACATGGTGGGGAAATCTACTCGAAATATTTTCCAAATTATCCTTCAGGCGCTCAGCCACAACAGCTGCTGAGCCAGGGGGCCTATAGAGACATCCAATTACCATGTCTGAGCCTGCTTTAACCGCGACCTTCACCCAAATCATTTCACATTTCGGATCTCCGTCAATTTCCTTCGATACTATTGCACTTCTTATCGCTATAAACACGCCTCCCCCTTCACTGTTCAGCCTGTCTCTGCGGTATACATTCCAATCTGAGTTTAGGATTTCGTTACTGTTTACGTCTGGTTTCAGCCAACTTTCTGTCCCTAGTACTATATGGGTGTTGTGATCGTTTAT
The DNA here is from genome assembly GCF_023864275.1 of Schistocerca cancellata. NCBI lineage: Eukaryota > Metazoa > Arthropoda > Insecta > Orthoptera > Acrididae > Schistocerca > Schistocerca cancellata. The sequence continues at coordinate 150,123,027 of NC_064631.1, read as the reverse complement.
TAATGAGAGCAGTTCTGGGACCTTTCTATAGACGCTCCTGCAGTTTACTATTAGCACATTAATATTGTTATTCCCTGTTGCATTTTGCCTACTCCTATCTTGCCGCGTCTCAGGAGGCGTCTTGTCGGGCCTAGGGAGGGGATTCTCTAACCTAAAAAACCCCCATGTGTACTCCACACGTACTCCGCTACCCTTGTAGCCGCTTCCGGCGTGTAGTGCACGCCTGACCTATTCAGGGGGACCCTACATTTCTCCACCCGATAGCGGAGGTCGAGAAATTTGCACCCCAGATCTCCGCAGAATCGTCTGAGCCTCTGGTTTAAGCCTTCCACTCGGCTCCAAACCAGAGGACCGCGATCGGTTCTGGGAACGATACTACAAATAGTTAGCTCTGATTCCACCCCGCGAGCGAGGCTTTCCGCCTTCACCAATTCCGCCAACCGCCTGTACGAACTGAGGATGACCTCTGAACCCAGACGGCAGGAGTCATTGGTGCCGACATGAGCAACAATTTGCAGTCGGGTGCACCCAGTGCTCTCTATCGCCGCCGGTAGGGCCTCCTCCACATCTCGGATGAGACCCCCCGGCAAGCAGACAGAGTGAACACTGGCCTTCTTCCCCGACCTTCTCGCTATTTCCCTAAGGGGCTCCATCACCCGCCTAACGTTGGAGCTCTAGTTCTGAATTTTATTACAGCGTTAAGAGCTTTCCCTATGCGACACTGTATCTCCATGTCTGATCACCAGTTTTCACAGAGACACTTTGCAAGGTCTTAAAGTTGTTTAATCTTTTTTTAAGGAGACATTGAATCGTAGATTTACTTTTGCAAAGGAATGTGGCAGTCGTATAATAACCATAAAATGCGTTCTTTTTTGTATTGACATTCAGACATTATTGCTGTAATCTCCTAATATGTTTAAGAGTTGTTGACCAACATCTAAATTATCATCAATCAATGCTGAATCAACAATATGCCAAATGTTAATGAGGACTTCGTTAACTAATTGCTACCCGACGGATAATCTCTGGGCATAAATAGCAGAGGTGTCAGAACACACCCTTGTCAAACTCCTTTATATGAAATGTATCCCCTGAAATATTACACAGGTCTGATTTGCCTCATATTAATTATAGACTTAAATTCTTCACATCTTGATTTTTACATACGATGAAATGGTACCTACACTAAATTTTACATGTCCTTACGATAGCTGTGTTCCTTCCGTGTAGTCATAGGTCAAAACCCATTTCATTTGCGAACTGTTAGTTTTCTTGAACATTTAAGATCGTGAACACCGAAGTACCGTCACACAATCTCTCTTCCCCCTGCCCTTCCTTGACCCCTATCTTCATAAATCGTAAATATTTGAGGGAAGTCTATTTGAGAACCATCAAGAGCTGCTGATTAAAATAAAGCCTTCTTCATAACCAGTTTCGATCGACTTCTTATCATCAGGTAAAGCGTGTAGCAACGGAGAAGTCTAATACTCTAATTATCAAAGCAACGATATACGAAGATTATGCCTACGAAATTATCAAAGCATAAAGTTACATGCTCAAATTTTCTATACAGGTTACCAGATGAGAAATCGAAATTAGTGCTGAAAAAACGTATATTTCATTGATTGTCCTTGGTGGTTCTTGAAATATTTCTTCCCTCTAAAAACGCGTGCTAGCCGTCTCACATTTTTACTCAATAATCATCCAAAAATTGCAAACACACACACACACACACACACACACAAGAGGGGGGGAGGGGGGGAGGGAACAAAGTTCCAGACAAAAGTTGGCAACGCTACACTAAAATAACAGAAGTGATATCAGGCAAACTAACAGCTCTTCGTTGGAAACATAGTTTAGTATTCATGTTAAACGTATAGCTAATCAGCTATCGTTCACAGACCAAGATACGAAACAAACAAGAAAAATGGCAGTTTCGGAGCGAATATACCGATAAAATTATTAGGTGACGCAGAAGTACTGCTGTACACATGTGACCGTCTGGGGAGTGAATGGAAAAACAGTCTGGATACACTACATCAACTATGAATATCATTGCATTTTCATGTAAAAGTGAAGACGTGAAAAGTTTTAAATCTATAACTGGTTATTGTAAAACCAAAAATGTCTAATATTTTAGAACACAACAGTAGATGTCTTTTATTTAAAAAGAGAAACGCCTCTCGGATAATAAATATAGAAACAGCAGTACACAAAATGCGTCTTGTTTATATACGAATATTTACATTTATATAACTGCTGCGGAAAGTGGCCACTCCAATAAACACAGTACTATGTTTATTCGAGACGTTAAAAGTTCGCTAGCTCGTCGTATGATAAACAGCTGTGTGACAATATTTTATTGAGAACGGAGTACGAAACGTGGAAAAAAATCTGCCTTCCACCAAATGAATTGGGGTAACGACATAAAAAACAAAAGCATGCTGTTGGAGTAACAATTCATATTCTGAGGTTATCGCCTCATCGTCAGGTACCATCAACCCACCTTTCATATTTACGATCCGTAAACCGCCACGTTCTGTACATGGTGGGAAATGATGTAAAGAGATAACTCAGTCGTTTCGATGCAGTGTTAACGTACAAACGCTATGTGATCAAAAACATCCGGATAGCTGTTAGTGGGCATTAATACAGGTTGTGTCCACCCATCACCTTTATGACGGCTTGAAATCTGTTCGGAACACTTTCAATGAGGTGACTGAGTGTCTGGGGAAGAATGGCAGCTTCAGTCTGGAACCGCGCGACCGCTACGGTTCGAATCCTGCCTTGGGCATGGATGTGTGTGATGTCCTTAGGTTAGTTAGGTTTAAGTAGTTCTAAGTTCTAGGGGACTGATGACCTCAGAAGTTAAGTCCCATAGTGCTCAGAGCCATTTGAACCATTTTGAATAATGGCAGCCCATTCTTCCTCAAGAGCCGAAACCAGTGAAGATAATAATGTTGGACACTGGAATGGAGCGTAGTCGGCATTCTAACTCATGTCAAAAGTGTTGTTTTGGGTTGAGGTCGTGACTCTTTGCTAGGTAATTCATTTCAGAAAAGTTATTGTCCACAAGCTGTTACCTCACAGATGCAGCTGTATCACAGGATGCATTGTTATGCCGAAACAAACAATCATCATCTCCGAACTGTTAGTCTCAGAATGGTGCAAAATTTGTTTCTTAAGTGCAATAAGGGACCACATTGCAACCACAAGTGAGACGGGTGTTACGATTAATCAAGTAAAACCCCCAGTTGGGAAACGGGGACAAAATTAGTTAGTTACTGTCGAGTTGCAATTGAAAATTTCTTTATTGATTACTTCAACCATTAAAAGTCATTTCTTTAGCACTTGACCAGGATCAGATCCAAAAAAGCTAGTAGGCATGAGTGCCTTTTCAAAACAATTTACTTTACAGTTAACGTCCAAGCCATTTTACTTAAAACCGACTTTGATAAAACATTTGATAACAAATCAAAATTTTCCAAGTAATGAAATTAAAAACTTTACTTTACCGTTAAGAGCCAAGACATTTTACTTAAAACAGACTTTGATAAACCATGATTTCTATAAACCGCTTCAGGCAAATGCCGGGTTGGTTCCTTTGAAAGGGCACGGCCGAATCCCTTCCCTAAATCAATGGGTCCGATGACCTCGCTGTTTGGTCCTCTCCTCCCAAATCAATCAACCACCTCCTCTGTACTTCATTGTTGATTGGTTGGTTGGTTTAAAGGCGGGAGAAGGGGTCAAACTACGAGGTCATCGGTCCCTTGTTCCCAATAAAAAAATGCCACAAGCGTCAGAATAAAACGGACGAAACGTATAACACGAAACGGAAAGAAAGGAAAAGCCACAAGAACGAAGGGAAGGTAACGAACACTAAAAGCAACAAAAGAGGAGAAGAAAACAACAGAGACGCTAGAAACAGAAGAGAGTAAAACATGAGGGCAGATTACAGTGGCTGGCCAACGACGAGAATAAAAAGGGAAAGCCAGCCACTCTGCAACACATTAAAACCTCCACCTAAAAGCACTAGGGTGGAGGACACAGAGGGACAAAGGATTTGCCCTAAAGCCTACATAGAAGTATAAAACCCACTCTCACGGATAAAACGCAAAACTAAAGCTGCTGTGGAGGCACTGTCGCCCTACACCGATGGCAGGGTGCAGGGTGCTGCCGCAGTGCAGCTAAACGTGGGCAGTATAGCAAGAGGTGGACGACTGTCGTTTGAGAGCCATAGCGACACTGAGGTGGATCTTCGCGACGGATTAGGTAACCACGCGTTAGCCACGTATGGCCAATGCGGAGCCGGCAGAGGACTGATTCCCTGCGAGAGACCTGCATCGAAGACTTCCACACATTCGCAGTCTCCTTAATGACACGCAGTTTTTTGTGCGTGCTGTTATGCCATTCCGTCTCCCAAAGCCGGAAAACCCTGCGGTGTAGGACACAATGCAGGTCAGCTTCGGAGATGCCTATCTCCAGAAGCGGTTTCCGCGTCGGCTGTTTGGCCAGCCTGTCCGCAAGTTCGTTGCCGGTGATTCCGACGTGTCCCGGGGTCCACACAAGCACCACGGAACGGCGGGACTGTTCCAGGGCATAGATGGACTTCTGAATGGACGCTACCAGAGGGTGGCGAGGGTAGCACTGGTAGATAGCTTGTAGGCTGCTCATTGAGTCAGTAGACAGATGACTCGCCAGGGCAAGAGCTGATGTACTCACGAGCACGAGATACGGCCGCCAGCTCTGCAGTGAAAACACTGCAGCCATTTGGCAAGGAGTGCTGCTCAATATGTCCTCCATGAACATACGCAAAGCCTACGTGACCATCACCCATTGAGCCGTCGGTGTAAACCACTTCAGAGCCCCGGAACACGTCAAGAATCGAGAGGAAGTGACAGCGGAGAGCGGCGGGGTTAACGGAGTCGGAAACGAGAGAGCAGAGAGGGCTGTGAAGAAGACGTCAGCCAACAGCACGCTGACCGAGCCCTCTCTAGGACGACATCACGACAGCAGCGGCCAGTAGGCGAAGAGAACATAAGCGCCGCCTCCGACTGGTCGTGGCAAACTTCTACAGCAGCATCAAGGAAAGGCACTTCAACATCAGTGAATTAGGAATTGTACGCTACTGGCCATTAAAATTGCTACACCTGGAAGAAATGCAGATGATAAACGGGAATTCATTGGACAAATATATTATACTAGAACTGACATGTGATTACATTTTCACGCAATTTTGGTGCATAGATCCTGAGAAATCAGTACCCAGAACAATCACCTCTGGCCCTAATAACAGCCTTGTTACGCCTGGGCATTGAGTCAAACAGAGCTTGGATGCCGTGTACAGGTACAGCTGCCCACGCAGCTTCAACACGATACCGCAGTTCATCAAGAGTAGTGACTGGCGCATTGTGACGAGCCAGTTCCTCGGCCTCCTCCAGACGTTTTCAATTGGTGAGAGATCTGGAAAATCTGCTGGTCAGGGCAGCAGTCGAACATTTTCTGTATCCAGAAAGGCCCGTACAGGATCTGCAACATGCGGTCGTGCATTATGCTGCTGAAATGTAGGGTTTCGCAGGGATCGAATGAAGGGTAGAGCCACGGGTCGTAACACATCTGAAATATAACGTCCACTGTTCAAAGGGCCGTCAATGCGAACAAGAGGTGACCGAGACGTGTAACCAATGGCACCCCAAACCATCACGCCGGGTGATACGCCCGTATGGCGATGACGAATACAAGCTTCCAATGTGCGATCACCGCGATGTCGCCAAACACGGATGCGACCATCATGATGCTGTAAACAGAACCTGGATTCATCCGAAAAAATGACGTTTTGCCATTCGTGCACCCAGGTTCGTCGTTGAGTACACCATCGCAGGAGTTCCTGTCTGTGATGCAGCGTCAAGGGTAACCGCAGCCATGGTCTCCGAGCTAATAGTCCATGCTGCTGCAAACGTCGTCGAATTGTTCGTGCAGATGGTTGTTGTCTTGCAAACGTCCCCATCCGTTGACTCAGGGATCGAGACGTGGCTGCACGATCCGTTACAGCCATGCGGATAAGATGCCTGTCATCTCGATTTCTAGTGATACGAGGCCGTTGGGATCCAGCACCGCGTTCCGTATTACCCTCCTGAACCCACCCATTCCATGTTCTGCTAACAGTCTTTGGATCTCGACCAACGCGAGCAGCGATGTCGCAGTACGATAAACCGCAATCTCGATAGGCTACATTTCGACCTTTATCAAAGTCGGAAACGTGATGGTACGTATTTCTCCTTCTTACACGAGGCATCACAACAACGTTTCACCAGGCACCGCCGGTCAACTGCTGTTTGTGTATGAGAAATCGGTTGGAAATTTTCCTCATGTCAGCACGTTGCAGGTGTCACCACCGGCGCCAACCTTGTTTGAATGCTCTGAAAAGCTAGTCATTTGCATATCACAGCATCGTCCTCCTGCCGGTTAAATTTCGCGGCTGTAGCACGTCACCTTCGTGGTGTAGCAATTTTAGTGGCCAGTAGTGTATATACTGCAGACATTGTTTATTTTGCACGTCACCCTTTGCTTGCGAGACATCTTTATTTCTCAAAGTTAAGTATTGTCATTTATTATCTGTCATACAACACATTAATAGGATTTGCTTGAAATTTTATCTAACGATTCGAGAAGCAGGTTTCCTAGACACCCCATCTGTGGCAAGTAGGCAGAATTCAACATTTGGCACTACACATGATGGCAGGTAACGTCCTCCGTGCATTCGCCAAACCCACAGAGTATAGCGTGATCCACTGCTCCAAATCACCCGTTTCCAGTCACCACAGTGGCGTCGCTTTTCACACCACATCGAACGTCGCTTTGCATCGACTACAGAAATATGTAGCTTACGAGGAGCCCTTCGACCATGGTAACCCATTCCGTGAACCTCAGTACTCACAATCATTGTGCTAACTAGATGCTGGTAACACTTTGAAATTCACGAGTTATTCGTTCTGCTGATGCCATGCGACTTTTACAACTACGCTGCGCAATGCCCGATGGTCTATCAGTACATGAGATCTGCCTGGTCTTGGTTCAGTTATGGTTGTTCTTTCGCGTTTTCGCTTCACAGTCACATCACAAACAGTCGACTTGGTCAGCTTTAGAAGGGCTGAAATGTCCCTGATGGATGTGTTACTCAGATGACGTCCAGTGACCATCCACGTTCGAAGTCACTTAGGTCTCCTGAGAAACCCATTCTGCTGTTACTGCTTCCCTAATGGCAACAAAATACTCACTGCATCCTTTTGTGTTGGCGGGTCTGCTTCTCGTGATATCTAGTGGACAATCCCGTGTAACGTAGGGGCGACTGGATACTTCTGATCAAATAGCGTATTAGCACAAAACAGAAAGAAATCACCGGGATGGTGAGCTAAAAAGACACATCAAGTAATTAATAGATCTCCAGCAATATATGAGGGTTGCCCAGAAAGTAATGCGCCGCACTTTTTCTCGGCCACAAACAATGATACGAATGCGAAACGTTACGTATGTATTATTTGAAGACTCCTGAGTGAGCGCGCCAAGTTTCCGTCACTTCCGACTGATTGCGTAGCCGCAGACCAGTTTCAAAATGGTGTCTGTAGGTGATGTACACTCCTGGAAATTGAAATAAGAACACCGTGAATTCATTGTCCCAGGAAGGGGAAACTTTATTGACACATTCCTGGGGTCAGATACATCACATCATCACACTGACAGAACCACAGGCACATAGACACAGGCAACAGAGCATGCACAATGTCGGCACTAGTACAGTGTATATCCACCTTTCGCAGCAATTCAGGCTGCTATTCTCCCATGGAGATGATCGTAGAGATGCTGGATGTAGTCCTGTGGAACGGCTTGCCATGCCATTTCCACCTGGCGCCTCAGTTGGACCAGCGTTCGTGCTGGACGTGCAGACCGCGTGAGACGACGCTTCATCCAGTCCCAAACATGCTCAATGGGGGACAGATCCGGAGATCTTGCTGGCCAGGGTAGTTGACTTACACCTTCTAGAGCACGTTGGGTGGCACGGGATACATGCGGACGTGCATTGTCCTGTTGGAACAGCAAGTTCCCTTGCCGGTCTAGGAATGGTAGAACGATGGGTTCGATGACGGTTTGGATGTACCGTGCACTATTCAGTGTCCCCTCGACGATCACCAGTGGTGTACGGCCAGTGTAGGAGATCGCTCCCCACACCATGATGCCGGGTGTTGGCCCTGTGTGCCTCGGTCGTATGCAGTCCTGATTGTGGCGCTCACCTGCACGGCGCCAAACACGCATACGACCATCATTGGCACCAAGGCAGAAGCGACTCTCATCGCTGAAGACGACACATCTCCATTCGTCCCTCCATTCACGCCTGTCGCGACACCACTGGAGGCGGGCTGCACGATGTTGGGGCGTGAGCGGAAGACGGCCTAACGGTGTGCGGGACCGTAGCCCAGCTTCATGGAGACGGTTGCGAATGGTCCTCGCCGATACCCCAGGAGCAACAGTGTCCCTAATTTGCTGGGAAGTGGCGGTGCGGTCCCCTACGGCACTGCGTAGGATCCTACGGTCTTGGCGTGCATCCGTGCGTCGCTGCGGTCCGGTCCCAGGTCGACGGGCACGTGCACCTTCCGCCGACCACTGGCGACAACATCGATGTACTGTGGAGACCTCACGCCCCACGTGTTGAGCAATTCGGCGGTACGTCCACCCGGCCTCCCACATGCCCACTATACGCCCTCGCTCAAAGTCCGTCAACTGCACATACGGTTCACGTCCACGCTGTCGCGGCATGCTACCAGTGTTAAAGACTGCGATGGAGCTCCGTATGCCACGGCAAACTGGCTGACACTGACGGCGGCGGTGCACAAATGCTGCGCAGCTAGCGCCATTCGACGGCCAACACCGCGGTTCCTGGTGTGTCCGCTGTGCCGTGCGTGTGATCATTGCTTGTACAGCCCTCTCGCAGTGTCCGGAGCAAGTATGGTGGGTCTGACACACCGGTGTCAATGTGTTCTTTTTTCCATTTCCAGGAGTGTATATTACAAGCAATGTGCCGTCATTGAATTTATCACTGCAGAAAAAGAAACCGTTGGGAATATTCACAAACGCTTGTGCAAAGTTTATGGGCCATCTGCTGCCGACAAAAGTACAGTTACTCACTGGGCACGGAGAGTGAGATCATCAGAAGGCGATTCGGCGAAGTTTCTCGATTTGCAGCGGTCGGGGAGACCACCTACGGCTGTCACACTTGACATGTTGCAGCGAGCTGATGTTGTCATTTGAGAGGACAGATGCATTACGACCCGGCAGTTGGTGCTGCATCAGTCAATCGCCGGCCGAAGTGGCCGAGCGGTTCTAGGCGCTACAGTCTGGAACCGCGCGACCACTACGGTCGCAGGTTCGAATCCTTCCTCGGGCATGGATGTGTGTGACGCCCTTAGGTTACTTAGGTTTAAGTAGTTCTGAGTTCTAGGAGAATGATAACCTCAGATGTTAAGTCCCATAGTGCTCAGAGCCATTTGAACCATCAGTCAATCAGCAGAGGAAGTGTGGATGCTATTATCCGCACTCTTGGATATTCAAAAGTGTGTGCAAGATGGGTTCCGCGGTGTCTAACGGAGGGTCACAAATCGCACAGAAAAAACATTTGTCTTGATTTCTTGCAACGTTTTGAAACTGAGGGGGAGGGCTTCTTGTCCCGGATTGTGACAGGTGATGAAACCTGGGTTCACGATTTTGAGCTCGAAACAAAACGACAGTCGATGGAATGATGCCATTACCACTCCCCACAGAAGAAAAAATTCAGAGCAACTGCTTTCGCCGGTAAGGTCATGATCACCGAGTTCTGAGACTGTGAAGCTGTGATGCCAAGAGGCGTAACCATTAATTCAGAAGCATATGTCAACAAAACTTCCGGCGACTTCTGCGCCACAGCAACCCAGGAGATGTTTTGCTGCAACTCGTTAACGCTCGTCCCCATACAAGTCTGAGGACTGCTGAACACATCGCTATACGGGGTTGGACAGTGTTAACCCATCCACCCTATAGCCCTGACCTAACCCCCCTCGGACGTCCACTTGTTTGGGCAATTAAAGGATTCCATTCGTGGAATACATTTTGAGGATGATGAGGAGGTGATTCACACAGTGACGCACTGGTTTCGCCAAGACAGGGATTGGTACCGACAGGGCATAAAAGGCCTTGTTTCACGCTGGAGGATGGCCATAGAACGGGATGGAGTTTACGCTGAAAAATAGGGTGTGCAGGTAAAACACCATTCTTTCGTGTGTGTAAATCTTGTTACGTTCATTAAAGAATTGTTGAAGATGTGGCGCATTACTTTCTGGGGAACCCTCGTATTTCAGATTACGCTTTCGACAGTCTCGCCACGAGCTTTCCTCAGTGTGCATGTCATACACACTATTAAAAATACAAACAAACGCCAGTCACGCTTCGCATTGGTGTAATCCAACTGCATAAACTAACTGTGTTCGTAATGAAGCCTCCACAAATGAGCAGATCTACTGGCTATTGAACGGTAACTAAATTAGATAAACGCCTGCGACTGCAACGTAATCCAGTTTCTGATCATTGATTGGCAATAATGTCTAGCGGCACAGATCTTACAGGAAAGTAGATTTATACAGTTATAGACGAATACAAAAGCAAATTACGTATATTTAAGCTGTTAGGACATTAACAGAAGTAAAAGTCAATAAATTAACCGCTAATCAATTTGAAACGCAATATTTTATGTGAAGAGATGCAATCCTAAATAAATACAGTGTTTGGGAATACAGAACGACAAAACCAATTCACTCTCTGTATTTAGAGTGGTTGTAACATAAAGTGATTGCTGGTGCGTCTTATCACCTCACTAACAATGTTTTGCAATTTATAAACTGTGAAACACAGTTACAGCTCACAGTTGTTTTAAACGATAGGTAGTTTATGGAGACATCCGTTTCTAATTTCGCGAGTACCGTCTCTAACCAAGATAATAGAATGTGCTTATGACAGTCCCTTGTTCATTGTTTTCATCATTATTTAATATGCGACGACTGTTGCATGTATGACAGCAATGAAAACTTGCTGCTACGAAAACGGACGCTTGCAACACTCATTAAAAATATGTCATGACTCACCGAAATATTTTTGTTAATTCCATCGTTGACGGAGGAAGAACCAGGACTGATAGCAACCAGTTTATCTATTATATCAATGCTTCGGATAAGGTGTCCTTCTTCGTAACTTAAAAAATAATAGAAGAAAGGCATATTTATTTAAGTTGATAAACGTAAGAAACATTACTCTTTCTGCAGAATCATTTACAGTTTGTTGAAACAAACGGCTCATGATAGAAAAAAATGTTCTTTTCAAAAAAATATAACTCGTTACTGTAACTACCAAGGGGACTTCCCCTACACGTCGTCACCGATTTAGTTCAAATTTATGGTACTCGTTTATGTAGGTCTCGTCCAGAAATGGTGACAGACATGACCAGGTGATTAGAGAAAAAAGCATTTTTTGGCGTATTCATAACAGGTTTGCTCTTGCAGCACAGTTTGGCACCAAATCACGCGTAACCCACCATTTCGCCAAATATTGGCCAGAATAGCTGGAGATGTAAAACAGAATGTATTTTGATGCACTCTTCAATTTATCTTAGCGCAGTAAAAACAGTATAGGACGGTAACCGTAGGGTCGTGGGGTCGACTCTCCATGCCGATTTTTTTGCAGTTTTTACGTTACTTACACTGCAAATAAACCGAAATAATATTCAATATACCGTATTTATTAATATTCTCATAAAAGCCGTGAAACGAAAATGCGAAGGACAATCTGGGATTTGAAATAAATTTGCAGGAAGGTGTTATAAGACGTACACGAGAATTTGGCACATAAAATTAGAAACTTGTATTATTTTACAGCTGATAATTTATACGTTCTGAAGTGATATTCATCGTGAAAAACAGAGAAACCAATAATTTTCTAGGCATTTTGCACACGTAATACAATTACGTGATGGTTGAAAAGTTTCTATATAAAATAAACTTGCCTTGTATTCATAAAAGGTTTGATCTTATGGCACATTTTGGCAGAAAATCACGCGTAACGCATCATTTCGACAAATATTGGTCAGAATAGCTGGAGATGTAAAACTGAATGTATTCTGATGCACTCTTCTCGGGATATGACACCTTTCTTTCTCTCGATGAGATAGGAGCAGTCATGGAGTTTTTTGATCAAAGTCTTTACCTGATAAGGGAATTTTAGGGTGAGGGAAGGGGGGTGGAGAGAAATCATTTTAATACTGCGCGATGGCAATCCTCCCCCATCTTGAAAAATTTCTTTGTATAGTTATGGATTTCTCTGTCTTCCAAATTTTTATATAGGGATGTTATTTCCCAGATTTTGACGAAGTAATGATGACATTTTTATATTTTGTTGCGTACTCATCCACCATTTTCTGAATCGTCGGTCAAAAGAGCCAGTACTCTTTTGCAACGATACGTAGACTGTTGGCAATAACTTTGCAGAAAGGATTACACTGTACCGCGCTGTATACGAGTGGGTTGCTTTGCTAATAATTCGGTTTATTTTCAGTGTAAGTAACGCAAAAATTGAGAATAAAGTTTGCACCTTGGGACCCGAACTAACGACTCTTTTCACTCTGCCTACTAAGGCCTGGGAACTACGCTAACAGAAATGTCTCATGCACCGTCAAACACACGTCAAAAATGCTACTTTTTCTAAACAATCGCCCATCTTGAGTTACCACTTCTGTTTGTCATTTCTGGCTAAGACAAGCATACAACAGAAATTTGGAAGATGTCGGTGATGCCTAATAGGTGCAGTGCCTTGTAAATAAGCAATGTTCACAACTCCTTAAAAAGAGTAATGATTATCATGTTTTGCTATCTAAATAAATATTCATGTCACTTATTATTCTGTAAGTCATAGAGAAAAATACAGAGAAAAACACCATGTATTCTCCTGTGAATTATGTGTTTTATTCCTATGTTCAAATTATGCTGCAATCAATTTCGGAATCATTATACAGTACTGGCTATTAAAATTGATACACCTCGAAGATGACGTGCTACGGACGCGAAATTTAACCGACAGGAAAAAGATGCTGTGATATGCAAATGATTAGCTTTTCAGAGCATTCACACAAGGTTGGCGCCGGTGGCGACATCTACAACGTGCTTACATGAGGAAAGTTTCCAACCGATTTCTCATACACAAGCAGCAATTGACCGGCGTTGCCTGGTGAAACGTTGTTGTGATGCCTCGTGTAAGGAGGAGAAATGCGTACCATCACGTTTCCGACTTCGATAAAGGTCGGATTGTAGCCTATCACGATTGCAGTTTATCGTATCGCGACATCGCTGCTCGCGTTGGTCGAGATAAAACGACAGTTAGCAGAATATGGAATCGGTGGGTTTAGGAGGGTAATACGGGACGCCTTGCTGGATCCCAACGGCCTCGTATCGCTAGCAGTCGACAGATTGGGACATTTGCAAGATAATAGCCATCTGCACGAACAGTTCTACCCTTCATTCGATCTCTGCAAAACCCTACATTTCAGCAGGATAATGCACGACCGCATGTTGCAGGTCCTGTACGGGCCTTTCTGGATACAGAAAATGTTTGATTGCTGCCCTGGCCAGCACATTCTCCATATCTCTCACCAACTGAAAACGTCTGTCCATGGTGGCCGAGCAACTGGCTCGTCACAATACGCCAGTCACTACTCTTGATGAACTGTGGTATCGTGTTGAAGCTGCATGGGCAGCTGTACCTGTACACGCCATCCAAGCTCTGTTTGACTCAATGCCCAGGCGTATCAAGGCCGTTATTACGGCCAGAGGTGGTTGTTCTGGGTACTGATTTCTCAGGATCTATGCACCCAAATTGTGTGAAAATGTAATCACATGTCAGTTCTAGTATAATATATTTGTCCAATGAATACCCGTTTATCATGTGCATTTCTTCTTGGTGTAGCAATTTTAATGGCCAGTAGTGTATTACATGTTCTGGAATCTGTAGAGGACTATTTCAGTAAATGTGGATTCTCAGTTACTCCGAAAGTCTCTTACAGGTGCCTACAGGTGCAATTCTGTGACTTCGTAGTCTATTGACTTAGGAGTTAAACGTAGTAACACCCTGTCTGATAACTGCTAAGGAACAACTGATACTTGCTAAGGAGCAACTGGCAATTGCGACGGAACACCCGACGAATGATAGTTCAAATGGTTCAAATGGCTCTGAGCACTATGGGACTTAACTTCTGAGGTCATCAGTCCCCTAGAACTTAGAACTACTTAAACCTAGCTAACCTAAGAACATCACACACATCCGAGGCAGGATTCGAACCTGCGACCGTAGCGGTCGAGACGTGGTAATTGCAGCAACGCCTGTGCACGAATGCCTTCCCATATGGTGAAATCTGTACCATTTTACGTAATAAATGTATCACTCCACGTCTATTTGTGTGTGCTTTGATTCATGTAATTTATCATTGCCCGTAATTTTTCCTGTCGAACAGCGTCTATGACCCATAGCAAATATCAAGCAGTGTAAATTACATAGTTGAAAGGAAAATGTAGGATTTGAGGTCCTGTCGATGACGTGTTCATTAGAGACGGCATAGAAGCTCGCTGTAAGTGATTTAACGAAGTTACGGGATATCAGGATGGCGGAATGGAAATTTTAAAGCCATATCTCCCGAAAGCAGCTTCAGCGTTTTGACCACTGTGCCACAACAGGCAATCAGTGGTTTCCCAAGGCAGCAACTATAGAACGTACAATATCAGACATTTGTCGGCTAAGTACAGTTCTGGGCGAAAGTGTTAGACGCGGGCGGCCGTAAGCTGCGACACGCTGCAAAATGGTTCAAATGGCTCTGAGCACTATGCGACTTAACTTCTGAGGTCATCAGTCGCCTAGAACTTAGAACTAATTAAACCTAACTAACCTAGGGACATCACACACACATCCATGCCCGAGGCAGGATTCGAACCTGCGACCGTAGCGGCAGCCCGGTTCCAGACTGTAGCGCCTAGAACCGCACGGCCACTCCGGCCGGCTGACACGCTGCAGTGCTGTTGGCTTTTAGTAGATACCCCCACCATCAATGGATATCGTGCGTGCGCGGCGATAAGCCCGTTGAGCAACGTGTCACGGTAGTCGATAACGACGACGCCCTCCATTTCGTAACGGGCGCCGTGTTTACGCAACGCCGCGGCTGTTGCTGTTATGAGGACGTCACCGATATTTAGCGGCTAGCTTGACACTTCGTGAATAAGTGATTACGCGAATACGCGCGGCCGACATGTAGCAAGTGGGAGGAGCCGATCGATCTCGGCCAGGGACTAATGAGGCACTGGACTCTCATTCGGGAGGACGCCGGTTCAAATCCTCGTCCGGCCACCAAATTTAAATTTTCCGTGGTTTCTCCGAATCACTCACAGAAAAATTTGGCATTGTTTGTTTGAAAATGACACGGTTGATTTCCTTCAAGAATCTGAGCTCCTGCTCCATCTGAAATTGACTAATCGACCACGCTACTAAACTCCGATCGTCCTATCCTCTAACAGGAGCTCTAACCTGGTGTTCTGCCACTGTTTTGCCCCACTCACGATGACGTCGCTGAGCGCGCCAACACCTCACGGCGAGTGATTTTACGAAGTGTGCGAACAATTAGTCGGCGAATGGGTCAGTATCTTAACGACATGGTGTAAATGCACGGAAGATAAGCCGCGACCAGCAACAGGTATCTCGAGTGGTATTTTTTCCTCCCTCCCGACTAACAAGGAATCCGTAAACATCGATCACGTGAAAGACAGCTCGAGCTTTTGTTATATGGCAACCCGAAAACCTTGCAGCGAGGTGGATGCAGTATTTTCCGACTTCTGAAAGTCATTTGATTTAGTGCCGCACCGAAGCTTATTATCGACAGCGAAATTTGTGACTGGAATGAAGATTTCTTTGTAGGAAGGACGCGACATGTCATCTTGAATGAAGAGACGTCGACAGATGTTAAATTTGGCTATGCCCGAGGGAAATTTTTTGCGACTATCGCCGTTCGTGTTGTACCGAGTGTTTATAATTAAAGCTTCGTCACTTGATCCAGTTCAGACGGAAACCTACACCACTGGCCATTAAAATAGCTACATCAAGAAGAAATGCAGATGGTAAACGGGTATTCATTGGACAAATATATCATACTAGAACTGACATGTGATTACATTTTACGAAATTTAGGTGAACAGATCCTGAGAAATCAGTACCCGAAACAACCACCTCTGGCCGTAACAACGGCCTTGATACGCCTGGTCATTGAGACAAACAGAGCTTGGATGGCGTTTACAGGTACAGCTGTCCATGCAGCTTCAACACGATACCATAGTTCATCAAGAGTAGTGACTGGCGTATTGTAACTAGCCAGTTGCTCGGCCACCATTGACCAGACGTTTTCAATTGGTGAGATATCTGGAGAATGTGCTGGCCAGGGCAGCAGTCGAACACTTTCTGTATCCAGAAAGGCCCGTACTGGACCTGCAACATGCGGTCGTCCATTATCCTACTGAAATGTAGGGTTTCGCAGGGATCGAATGAAGGGTAGAGCCACGGGTCGTAACACATCTGAAATGTAACGTCCACTGTTCAAAGAGGCGTCAATGCGAACAAGAGGTGACCGAGACGTGTAACCAGTGGCACCCCATACCATCACGCCAGTATGGCGATGGCGTATACACGCTTCCAATGTGCGTTCACCACGGTGTCGCCAAACACGGATGCGACCATCATGATGCTGTAAACAGAACCTGGATTCATCCGAAAAAATGACGTTTTGCCATTCGTGCACCCAGGTTCGTCGTTGAGTACACCTTCGCAGGTGTTCCTGTCTGTGATACAACGTCAAGGGTAACAGCAGCCATGGTCTCCGAGCTGATAGTCAATGCTGCTGCAAACGTCGTCGAACTGTTCGTGCAGATGGTTGTTGTCTTGCAAACGTCCCCATCTGTTGACTCAGGGATCGAGACGTGGCTGCACTATCCGTTTCCGTTACAGCCATGCGGATAAGATGCCTGTCATCTCGACTGCTAGTGATACGAGGTCGCTGGGATCCAGCACGGCGTTCCATATTACCCTCCTGAACCCACCGATTCCATATTCTGCTAACAGTCATTGGATCTCGACCAACGCGAGCAGCAATGTCGCGATACGATAAACCGCAATCGCGATAGGCTACAATTCGACCTTTATCAAAGTCGGAAACGTGATGGTATGCATTTCTCCTACTTACACGAGGCATCACGACAACGTTTCACTAGGCTACGCCGATCAACTGCTGTTTGTGTATGAGCCACCGTTTGGAAACTTTCCTCATGTCAGCACGTTGTAGGTGTCGCCACTGGCGCCAACCTTGTGTGAATGCTCTGAAAAGCTAATCATTTGCATATCACAGCATCTTCTTCCTGTCGGTTAAATTTCGCATCTGTATCACGTCATCTTCGTGGTATAGCGATTTTAATGGCCAGTAGTGTATATATCGGATGGGTACCCAATTTTATAGGAACGATGTTATTGTGGGCCGCAGGGTTTGCGTTGTTAGTAGTGTTAGTGTCATGACTGGCCGCTAGGCCTCGGTACTGACACGGCAACGTAGGTTTGAAACACTAGCATCAGGTAACATTACAGTTGCAGTCAACATGCGTATGGACTAGGTGAGCAGGGCTTTTACCTGCAATTCTGTTTTACCAAAACAACAGCAATAGTGCTGCTACTCTTCGTGAGTATCGAGGTATTGAAGGAATACGTGGAGGACCTCTTTCCGCAACGGGGTTGAAGCACACGATTCAGAGGTTCAAATTAAATGGCGATTTAGGAATTGCTCCTGGGAGAGGCCGACGGCCAATTGCGCCACTAATTACTGAAATTAATGTCGCTACGGCGACTTTATATCTAACAGTCAAGTGAAATATCAATTTTCATAGATTTAGCTTTAAAATTTTTTAATGTAACGAAATATTTTTTAGCAATTTTCATCATCTGTTGCACTCCCTGGGGGTTGAGTTTCCAGAAACACAGAAACACGTATTTTTCTATTTGTAACTGAGAAGTCAAACAATCAATTGTCACAAATGTAGTCTAATAAATGCTTTCGTCGTTCTTTAGTAATTATTTATTTTCAAAAAATTTTAACCCACTATTTTATCCCCTTAGTGGTTAACGTCCAAAACTGCTAAAACACGTAATTTTTATTTTCTGACTGAGTAACGAAATTCCAGTTTTCGTAATTCTAGCTGCAAACTAAACACGGGCAATGAAGGTCCAACGGTACTGACCGGGCGCCGTGTCATCCACAGCCCACAGGTGTCACTGGATGCGGGTTTGGAGGGGCATGTGGTCAGCTCACCGCTCTCCCGGCCGTATGTCAGTTTCCGAGACCGGAGCAACTACTTCGCAATCAACTAGCTCCTCAGTTCGCCTCACAAGGGCTGAGTGCACCCCGCTTGCCAACAGCACTCGGCTAACCGGATGGTCACCCATCCAAGTGCTAGCCCAGCCCGACAGCGCTTAACTTCGGTGATCTGAGGGTAACCGGTGTTATCACTGCGGCAAGGCCGTTGGCTCTAATTCTAGCTTCAAACTCCCCTTAATAGCGACATACTTTCAAAAGCCTTTCATCTCCCATTTCACCCCCATAGGAGTGGAATTTCGGACAATACCATCTTAAACGTCGCCCACAGTACGAAATCCACATCCTCACCAAAGTTCAAGTTTCTATCCATAGCGGCTTGTGCTGGGCGGTCATCAGTCAGTGAATCAATCTGGCCCTATTTCACCCCCTTAGTGGTACAATTTTCAAAAACAGTGAAACATATTGTTTTGATCCCTAACTGAGAAGCCAAACAACAGTTTTCAAAGATTTAGTTTTAAAAATCCTTTCGCAATGAACTATTTTCATAAAAAGGTTCATCCCCTATTTCGCCCCTTTAGGGGTTGACTTTCCAAATACAGTGACATGCGTATGTTTTATTTCTAACAGAGAAGCCAAATACACATTTTCATAGATTTAGCTTCAAAAATGCCTGCAGAATGACTAATTTCCATAAGAACTTTCATCCCCATTTCACCCCTACAGGTGCTGAATTTTCAGAAACACTCAAACAGAGATTTTTTTCTTTCTGAGAATTCAATTTTAAATTTTCGTAGATTTAGTTTTAAAAAAGCTATTATAATAAAATATTTTCATAAAATATCTCCTATTCCACCCCCTTATGGGTTCAAGTCCCAAAAACACTGAAAGACGTATTTTATTACTTGTAGCCGAGAAGTCAAATACAAATTTTCATCGAAGTAGCTTTAAAACTACTTTAGCAGTTCTTTAATAATGGCATATCTTTAAAAAATCTTCCACCCACTATTTTACCCCACAGGGTTAAATTTCCAAAACTGCTGAAGCACATATTTCTTTATTTTTGACCGAGAAACCGAATACCAACTTTCAGAGCTCTAGATTCAAAACTGCCTTATTAGACAATTTTTGCAGAAAAACCTTTCGTCCCGTATTTCACCGCCTTAGGGTTGGAATTTCGAAAAATTCCTTCTTAAACGACATCTGAAGTATAGGATCGACACCTTCTCCAGATTTCAAGTTTCTGTCCTTAGCCTTTTGGGCGATGATGAGTCAGTCACTCAGTCACTAGGAAGTCAGGACATTGTCTTTTATACACACATCAAAGAAAGTTTTGCCTCACCCTGGTTCCAAGAACTCCTGAAGGTAGACGTTGACTGTGGATATTGTACCACACACATAGTCCCTTTTACTGTTCAGAGATGTCACTAAACCCACCCAAAGATGTAACCAACCTATTAGACGGAAGGGGTCCGATCAGTTCCAGTCATTCCACCAGGAAGGAGGTACACAGCTCGTGTTGTCTATAGTTCAACCATGCCTAGACGGTCAATACCGCGGTTCGATCGCGTCCGCATGGCTACTTTGTCCCAGGAAGGACTCTCAACAAGGAAAGTGTCCAGGCGTCTCGGGGCGAACCAAAGCGATATTGTTCGGACGTGCAGGAGATACAGAGAGACAGGATGGCATGCCTCGATCAGGCCGCCCAAGGGCTACTACTACATTGGATGACCGCTACCTAGGGATTATGGCTCGGAGGAACCCTGACAGCAACGCCACCATGTTGAATAATGCTTTTCGTGCAGCCACAAGGCGTCGTGTTACGACTCAAACTGTGCGCAACAGGTTGCATCATGCGCAACTTAACCCCCGACGTCCATGGCGAGGTCCATCTTTGCAACCACGACACCATGCAGCGCCGTACAGATG
This sequence comes from Schistocerca cancellata, assembly GCF_023864275.1. Lineage (NCBI taxonomy): Eukaryota > Metazoa > Arthropoda > Insecta > Orthoptera > Acrididae > Schistocerca > Schistocerca cancellata. The sequence continues at coordinate 150,102,644 of NC_064631.1, read as the reverse complement.
GGCCCAACAACACGCCGAGTGGACCGCTCAGGATTGGCATCACGTTCTCTTCACCGACGAGTGTCACATATTCCTTCAACCAGACAATCGTCGGAGACGTGTGTGGAGGCAACCCGGTCAGGCTGAACGCCTTACACTCACTGTCCAGCGAATGCAGCAAGGTGGAGGTTCCCTGCTGTTTTGGGGTGGCGTTATGTAGGGCCGACGTACGCCGATGGTGGTCATGGAGGGCGCCGTAACGGCTGTACGATACGTGAATGCCATCCTCCGACCGTATTGTGCTAGTGGTTGCAACTGCCATTTTCTGTCCCCGTTTTTAGAGACAGAAGTCACTACTCTATTTTGAACAGGCTGTGGACTATCGTCACTGTCGCCAGAACACTCGCTTTCAGATGCGTTACTGAAACGATCTTCGAACTCGGAAAGTGGTCCTTCTTCTGTTGAGGTATTTACTAATTCTTGCAACTCAGCGTCAGTCAGTGATGTAATCGCCATGATGTTGCATTTCAGACTCATCACAAACGAAAGTGTCACAATTCAAACTGAGCAGAGACATTCGAACAGTTGACAAGTGCTAAAGACAAGTCCATTGTTGTGAACTCATTGTCGTTGTTGATTTGTTGATTGTTGAGAGTAATGTGAACAATGGTAGTCATTACTAATAAAATATAACAGACAACCAGAAAGTATTTGACGTTAGAGTAACCATATTAATGTCGGGTCACTATGGCTTGAACGTCACGTATGTAACTATTAAGGTTTATGACCAAATTACGTAAAGTATTTTAAACTTTTTTAATTGCCCTTGCATTTTCAGATAAAGTCACCAAATTTCATAAAGATACATTGATATTTAAATTATAAGCAATGAAATTGATAGCCATTTCGGGTCAAAACAATTGCTCTGAGCACTATGGGACTTAACTTCTGAGGTCATCAGTCGCCTAGAACTTAGAACTACTTAAACCTAACTAACCTAAGGACATCACACTCATCCACGCCCGAGGCAGGATTCGAACCTGCGACCGTAGCAGCCGCGTGGCTCCGAGCTGACGCGCCTAGAACCCCTCGGCCACCGCGGCCGGCATTTCGGGTCATATATAACCCAAAGAGAACGGCAGGGTTAAGAGGGGAAACCAAATTAGCAGGTTCAAAAAATCTGATTTTTATTGCATAAATCGTTAACGTAACTATCCAAGAATACGCTATCAAAATTTCAAAGTGAAATTCTCATTCGTTGAGATTTTATGAGCATAGAACCGAGTGCGCATTATACAATTATGGCGCCATACTATCATATGATTTCCACGTATGAAAATCCTCGACACGAGTATTGCCCAGAGAGAGAAGACAGCTGGTACGAGTGGCAGAAGCGAACAGCCCTTAGAATGGAACATGAACTGCACCCCACTCCATTGCACCCCAAGTACAGAAGGAAATTCTTCCAATATATGTCAAGGGATGAATTACTGGAGAGATGTTTAGGTGGCTACAAAAAATGCGAATGAAAGTTTTGATTCCACTATTTGGTGATTGCCTCCTAAACACTCGCACTCCGGAATAAAAGTAGTTGAATTGGTATCGTATTTAGCAGCGGGCTTATTCAATGAAGGAAATTTATCCCTTCTGACGGTCATGAACGAGGCAGGAATTGCAGTAAGCACGCAAAGCTTCAATTATGTCGAACAAATGGACAACCACCGTGTGAGCCGACAGAATCGACGTACTTCATTGGAATCGAAGGAAGGTCGGAAAGCTCGGAAAGCATTGCTGCAAGCACAAAGCAAAGCCTATGAGAAAGAAGAAGGAATACTACATGGTGCTGGAATCGCAGATTAATCGGTAAGCATTTTACATTATTGTTAACTTCCTTGAATTTCTAGTTTCCGAGAATTTATTTTTCAAACGCGTTTATCTCGAAATGGCTATTTTCACATTTGCATGCAGTCTAACTCAAAAAGTATAGAACCGATCATTAAGAAAATTGATAGTATGATTCTTCATAAAATTGCGAATTATATGAACCAACTTGTGAGATGATATTAAGGTTATTTTTCTTTGCATAATTAGAGAAAAATCGTGAAAAATCGAATAAATTGTTCCAACGCCTGCAAAATTTTTAATTTTCATTATCTTCACCTGAATTGACGTTTATATTCTTATAAAATAAGTTATTAACGTAAAATCAGAACCATTTGGATTTCAGATGAAAATCGGAATGGCTACACTGCACGCAATTGGAGAACTATACTCACTAACTTCAGCGGACATCACAGCGTGACTTTGTTATTTTTGGCTGAAATTATTCAAAAAAGTCCACAAAAACTGTTCGAAATATGAATGAAATGATGTCAAACTTTGATTAAATTCTTATTAATTCTTCCCACCCAAAAAAATCTGTGTCAAACAGCCTCCTAATGTGGTTTCCCCCTTAATGCCATGTTTCTTTCGCTAGAGGCGAGAACTGGAGAAAACTACACGCTAGTGCAAAGAGTCCTGCCGGAGGAACATCAGCAGCTGAACATTATAGCAGTGATTGAAAATACCGCTTCATTTGTTAGGTTCTTTTTATTTTTCAGTAGTTAATACAGGACCGGTTTCGGGCTCCTACATGGCCATCGTCAGGTGTGACTCGAGCGCCGCGGTGGTCGAGTACTGAACGAGTAACCGTCCACCGCGTCTCTTTGGGTCACAGCACAAAGTTATAACACATGATGATGGGCATGTAAGAGCCCGAAACCGTTCGTGTGTTAACTACCTCAACCTCCGCTATAGTCTAGCAGTCAGAGATAAATATATTCACAGTTTCAAGACATGTTCCAGACAACTTTTATAAGGCGGCCAAAATAAAACTTGCCCGGAAAACATTTCGTACACCTTAAGATTGACAACCCAACATACATCATCTGCCCCAGATGAAGATGATGTAAATTGAGTTGCCTAATCTAAGGTGAACAAAACATTTTCCGAGCCAGTTCTGTTTAGCCCACCGTGTACAACTATGTCCGCCGCGGTAACTGAGTAGTGCCGGCACGGTTGCTCTGCGTGTTCGGTCAGAGGGTTAGCTGCCCTCTGTAATAAAAAAACTGCGTGAATGGATCAATAACGAACTTTCACGGGCGTCAGAGGACGTCCGCCACGAACAATTGCAACGAACTATAACGAACAAAATGAGATTACAAAAAAAAAAAAAAAAAAAAAAGTGGTCAGCGTGGCTTACTGCCGTGCGGAGGAGCCGGGTTCGATTCCCGGTATTGCCCGAGATTTTTCCTTTGGTGGGAGGAATGGAACAGGATGCACTCGGCCTCGTGAGGCCAACTGAAGAGCTACTTGACCGGATAGCAGCGGCTCCAGGTCACGAAAACTGATAAGAGCCGGGATAGCGGTATGCTGACCCCACGCCGCTCTGTAACGCAAGCAAATGACGTCATTGGGAGAGGATAATACGGTGGTCTCTCTGTTCCGTTGCCCCCCCACCCTCCTTCCCAAGTCATGTAGGCGGGTTTTTTTTACTGTACTGTACAATTATATTCTACAAGCCACGTTATGGTATGTAGCCAAGAGTTCTTCCCCCTTTCAAGTTCTATTCGTAAGTGTTTCGTGGGCAGAATGACTATCGGCTAAGCTCCATAGCAGCTCTAATTTCTCTGATTTTCTCATGGTCATTTTGCAAGGGGCATGTGGCAGGAAGTAACATTTCTATGGACTCAGGGTGGAAACTCCGCTGCCGCAATTTCAACAACAAAACCCCTCCTTATAATGGATGCCACTGGAACTGGATGATCGTCTGTGTAACGTCCTCGCATTTTACTAAAAGAATTCGAAAAGCACCGGGCTCGTTTGGGTCTTCTCTGTCACCTCTATTAATCAAATGGCTCTGAGCACTATGGGACTTAACTGCTGTGGTCATCAGTCCCCTAGAACTTAGAACTACTTAAACCTAACTAACCTAAGGACATCACACACATCCATGCCCGAGGCAGGATTCGCACCTGCGACCGTAGCGGTCGCGCGGCTCCAGACTGTAGCGCCTAGAACCGCTCGGCCACTCCGGCCGGCCCTCTATTAATCGTTCGTGGAATGGGACTCATACTGAAGACTAATACTCAAAGTTGTTCGAACGAGTGTTTTTGAAACCAAATCCTTAGGATTCTTCCAGTACATCTTGTCCTGGTTTCCACATTTCCTACTACTAGTTTTATGTGGTTATTCCCCTATATTTCCTTCGGACGGGTACTATGACATACTTTATTTGTGTTACTTCTTTCAGTCATTTATCATTAGTTGTGTAACCCAGTAGTAACAGGATTTCCTCCTATTATGTGCAATACGTCACCTTCATTTACAATGGGAGACAACTGCCTGCCCCTGCGCGAAGCGTCGAACTTATTTTTTTTTTCTGCATTTCTCTACTATTTCCTGCCTTGCGATTCCGTACTGAGGACATCGTCTTTCGCGAACAGCCTTTGAGTGCTTTTGAAGTATCCAATCCATCATGTAATCAATTAGTGGACAGTTCTTAGTTGTTGTCGTTTTCAGTTGTGATCCAAGTTATATCTTGTGCTAGCGTATACAACCATCTGAGTTTGCTTACTGTGTTCATATTTAGGTCTACAACTATTATTTTTACCTCCCCACACTTTGTATCATTAACAAACTGACTATTCCTTGTTGCCTCCGAATGTGTGCTATCCACTCACCTTCCGAGATTGCTTTGGAGACAAACAGTGGTACTTATATTGAATCTTCTGTTTTCCTTCTTCAATGGTGGTAGTAAGTTCCTATGGGACCCAACTGCTGAGGTCATCGGTCCCTAGGTTTACACACTACTTGATCTAACTTAAAATAACTTCCGCTAAGGACAACACACCCACCCATGCCCGAGGGAGAACTCGAACCTCCGACAGGGGGAGCCGCGAGAACCGTGACAAGGCGCCTCAGACCGCGCGACTGCCTTTAATGGTAGCCTTCGCTGAACATTTTGGAAGAAGAATGCGTACCACGACACATAATATAATACGAGGAATGTCGTATTGGTACTGATTGAAAAAACGATAGAATTTATTTTTCAGCGGTAAAGATTGTGGTTGCTGGGAAAGTCAGTTCTCTGGTCGGCTGAAGGCTAGAGCGTTCACAAAGCGAGTCGAAAATTATCCAGACGCTCGTCGACCAGTCTGGTGCAGCAATAGAGAACAGCAAAAAGAAAGTTGAAGTTTTAAATTTCACGTTTAAGATGGCGTTCACGGAAGAGGATCGTACAAACATACCATCGTTTGACAGTCGTGCAGGCTCCCGCCTCGAGGAGATAAAAATTGCCACTCGTGGCGCAGAGAAGCAACTAAAAGAGTTGAAAACAAATAGGTCGCCAAGTCGAGACGGAATCCCATTTCGGTTTTATCACTAATCTCTCGCCCTGCACAAAATCCCAGCGGCTGGAAAAAAAGAGCAAGTAATTCCCGCATATAATAAGTCTAAAAGAACGAACCCGAAATTAGAGACCAATATCCTTAACATCGGTTTACTGCGGAATCCTTGAAAATATTCACAGAATATAATTAATTTCCTTGAGAGGAAGAGCTTCTGTCCACAAAATCAGCACGGATTTAGAAAGCATCGCTCTTGCGAAACTTAACTTGCCCTTTTCTCAAATGATATCCTACAAACCATGTATGGCGGCAGCAGGCAGATTCCATATTCCTTGATTCCTGTTAAGTATTTGGCCCGGTGCCCCACTGCAGATTGTTGATGCAGGTAGAGCATACGGTTTAGGTTTCTACTAGATATGTGAATTGCTCGAAGACTTTTAAGTTATAGAACCCAGTACGTGGTCCTCGACGGCGGATGCTCCTCAGAGAGAAGCCTATCGTCAGGAGTACCCCAGGAAAGTGTGACAGCACTGCTTTTATTCTCTATATACATAAATGACCTGACGATCAAGATAAGCAGCAGTTATGCCGTTTGCTGATGAAGCTGCGGCGTACGGGGAGGTGTCGTCTTCATCATTTTGATTTGCAGCTCCTTGTGTTGGCCGTGTTTGCAGTTAAAATTGTTGGATGTGAGGTCCGCCAGTTATGCAAAACACCGTTTTTCTCAGTACCCAAACATGTTTCGGCACCACTGTGCCATCATCAGTGGGTTTTCGTTTTTATTTATTCTGTAATGTGAACATTTTTGTTAAATGATTATAAAATTATGTGGATGCTTAGTTAAAGCAATAGACCATTTCTTTTTGTAAATACCTTTACATTTGGTGTGCATGTATTTCCCGGATCACTTGTGTGTTAATTACAACAGGTAGCTTGTCATCTGCAACGAAACGATGTTGGTGAGAAAGTTTTTTTGATGGAGTTAATCTAACTTCTAGAATGTAATTTAGTTTGTTGCGATGTTGTCGCGCCTGTATTCGTTTTTACTTACGTTTTCGTGTGACAAGCACTTTCATTCTCTGCATCATCGTGAGGTGTTGTGATGCACACGTAACTATAACAAGTATTTTCCATAAATAACGTAGTAAAGCAGTTTTCACTTCACCAAAACACAGTGTGATTGTGGTTTGTTGTGTGTCCCAGCCCAGTCAGTGTTCATTTGTTCACCAGAGAGTTCGGCGGCAAATTTGAATTTTGTTTGCATTTTATCTGTGTGTGTGTGTGTGTGTGTGTGTGTGTGTGTGTGTATGTGTATGTGTATGTGTGTGTTTCTGTACGCTTCTTAGCTGTGTGTGTTGTCTTTTATATGGTATTCCCTTTGTGTGTAAATGGTGCGTCTTTGCAGATTCTAGTCTATTTTTGTGTGTGTGTGTGTGTGTGTGTGTGTGTGTGTGTGTGTGTGTGTGTGTGTGCGCGCGCGTTTAGATTTTATCTGTTTGTGGTTTTTTTATTTGTAAAGATCCTTTAATGTGTTAAATAGTGATGTAGGAATATGCAAGATTACTTGGCTATAATTTGTAGTTGGTTTGATGAATGGTATCTGGCTCTAAATGAAGAAAAATGTAAGTTAATGCTGATGAGTGGGAAAGCAGTCCTGTAACGTTCGAATGCAGCGTTGGTAGGGTACTGCAAGACACAGTCACTTCGATTAAATATCTCGGAGATATGAAATGGAATGAGCATGTCAGGTTGGTAGTACCTATGGAGAATGGACTACTTCGTTTTATTGGGAGAATTTTGGGAAAGTGTGGCTCATCAGCAAAGAAGACGGCGTACAAAACGCTAGTGCGACCCACTCTTGGATGCTGTTCCACTGCTTGGGACCCCCGCCATGTCAGATTAAATGAAAACACCGAAGCAATTCAGAGGCAGGCTGCTAGGTTCGTTACCAGTAGGTTTGATCAGCAAGCAAGTCTTACGCAGATTCTTCGTGAACTCGAATGGGAATCACTTAAAGGTCCGCCCGTAAGACACTATTGCGCAAATTTAGAGAGCCGCCATTTGAGGCCGACTGCAAAACGATTCTACTGCCGCCTCCTGCGGAGGCTTTTAGACAGTCAATTTTCCCTCGGTCTGTGACTGGAACAAAACAGGAAATGACTAGCACTGGTACGAGCTACCCTCCATCGTTCACCGTACAGTAGTTTGCGGAGTGTGTACGTAGCTGTAGATGTAGATTCCACCTCCTACAGGACCACACCTAGTGTGTGGATCGTAGACTTTTCCAGAGTGACTCATTCTCACGTTGGCGAGCCCAAATTAACCGACAGATCTACATATACATCTGCACTCCATAAGCCATAAGACGGCGTATGGCCGAGGGTACCTCTGGTATCACTATTTGATCCCCCTTTTCCTGTTTCATTCATGCATGGCGCATAAGAAGAGTGACTGTCTGTAAACCTTTGCGATGAAACTTCTTTATTTATATGCGTGACTCTGTACTTAAATTGCTGAATGACTCAGAAGAAACTTCTACGTTATTTGATTCTGAAACAGCTGAGTGAAACTGAACGTACTGAGCCTACTTTCTTTTTACTTTTTCTTATCATGTCAACACTGACCCACAATATTCTAGCGCAACGCAATCTGACTGCTCAAAAAAATTACAACCTGACTTCAAATAATTAATACAAAAGAATGGCCCTGAATATGAAGAATCCTGACAATAACCTACACATTTCATTCAGCACTTAACTCACAAAAATCTTAATTACGCCAACTACTGCAATACAGTGAGCGTCAATACTGCCAGTTAAATAAAAGATTCTAACTACTAAAGCCACTAACTACTAATAGGCATTTGGTTAGCAAAGAAAAGATCTTGTTGCAAAACGAAGTAATGTATTTTTTACCTTATGAATGTGACATCCAGTTCAAACACAATATAAATCGTCATTGACATCCAGTACAAAGATATATAATCATGAATAATTTTCAATCTCCAAGTCGGATACTTCCAAATCGTTAACCTACGCTAACACTTCAGACCTCTACCCTCCATCAATGCTAACTTCTCACATTTAACATCCATCACTGCTGGCTCTTCACCTCCAACTGCCCAACAGTACTTCCATCACTGCTGGCGACTAACTTCCAAATGCCCAACTGTACTGGCGATTAACCTCCAACAACGAGTCCGACCAGCCACAGAGTCTCTTACAAAGAAAGCACAGTCAGAGACGCAATGCAAAGTGCTACACAGCGCTGCCAATACAGAAGCAGCCCACTTACAGTATTCACTCTAATTTCTCGAATTTTTTCGTTGTGGTTATTTCCCGAGATGTATGTGGCCGAAATTAGTGTGTAGTTCTACTCTTCACGGAACTCACTCTCTCGGGATGTCAATAGTAAACCACGCCGAGATTCACAACGCCTCTCTTGCAGCGTCTGCCAATGGAGTTTGTTCTTTTTTTTTTTTTTTTTTTTTTTTGAGCATCCGTGGAGCGCTCTTGCGCCAACTAAACAACCCTGTGCGAAACGCACTGCTCTTATCTGCCTCTTCTATCAGTCCTACCTGGTAAGACTCCGAGAGTGAAGAACAATACTCAGGAATCAGTCCAACAATTGTTTTATAAAATGCTTCTTTCGTGGATGAGTTGTATTTCCTCAAGGTTCTTCCTGTCAGATTAAAACTGTGTGCCGGACCGAGACTCGAACTCGGGACCTTTGCCTTTCGCGGGCAACTGCTCTACCATCTGAGCTACCCGAGCACGGCTCACAACCGGTCCACACAGCTTTACTTCCGCCAGTACCTCGTCTCCTACCTTCCAAACTTCACAGAAGCTCTTCTGCAGAACTTGCAGACTTAGCACTCCTGGAACAAAGGATACTTTCTTCCTTTGTTCCAGGAGTGTAGGTCGGCCGAGAGACATACCGAGATAGCCCGCGCGGTAACGATAAACACTGTCTAGAGTGGCACAGTGGTTGACGCACCTGCCTCGTAAGCAGGAGATCCCGGCTAGCCACACATTTTCAATCGTCGCCGCTGATTCCGCTAAATGTCCCGATGCAGCGGACATCAACTACCACTTTCCTTTTTTTTTATCTTCTTCCTCTTTCAATTTACATATACTTGATTTGGACTGGAATGATCAGGTGCGACAGACTTATAGGCTGAACCGCTGCACGCGCGTTGACGTACATCTGGCGACATCGCAAGTTTGGCGTCATCCACTTTCTGGAGATTCCCGACATTTGCGGCCCCAGGTGGCTTATAACAAATCGCTTGTCTGAGTGTCATCCACGTCGCTTCAGAGGTTTTAAAACGTTAATAAGAATCGTCCTGTACAGTATGAGAAAGCTGGGTGGATCTGCTTTTCAGTTACCACCGGATTGAATTTACAAAATTCTATCAAGTTAATCGGATCCGCAATTTTGAAACTTAACCCCAATTGAAACCTTGCGCTGTTTAAAACCAACCTGCAAGTTGACGACAGACTGAAATAGCACAACTTTTCAGTAACTTTCTGCGGTTCGATGAACCCTCTGCCAAGCACTTACGAGTGATATGCAGAGTATCCGTGTAGATATTTCTGTTCATCCTTGACTTACCTGCGTGCATTTCTCTTCAGTACCATGTGCATACAGCATCTCCCCTCCCTCTCTCTGCCTCCCTCCCACCTATCTCCTCACCACCCACCTGCTTTCCCTTCTCTCTCCCTCGGCCTATTCCTTACGCTAACTGCCTTTTTCCTCCACTCCAGTCTGGATCCTTTTTGGTGCTTGTATAGAGAGCTGGCAAATTGGCAATTAGGAAGCTACCTTTGCAAGACAAAGCAGCTCTCGTTCGACAGCTAATAATGTCACCTGGTAGCACCTGAATACACGTGACATCGCTTTCAGTCAGAGCTCAGATGTTGCGACCAGTGACTTACAATGAGCCTTCTGTCGCGGTTAAAACGCGCAGACGGTGATTGAGTACGTGGGACTATCCTTCCCTTACACCAGGGTGCAGTAAAAAGCAGATCACAAGGAATGGAGGAGGAGGGTAGCACCAGTCTCAAGTACAAAATAAATTACAAGAAATTTCACTACTCTCTTACATGGAATTCCCTTGATAGCACTGAAATGCATTTATTATAGAAATGTTATTTTAATGTAACACAGTGACAGGATATTCTATAAGAAATTTTAAAAAATTCTTCTCGTAGCAAGCAGCTGAAGTTACTGGCTATTGTGTAATGGCCGGGCGTAATATTTTAAGAAAATTTCAAAATCTTATCTCAGATTAATTTTATTTGTATCTGTTCGTTTATCATGTACTATCTTAGCCACCGGTGTTCCGCTCTCGTTGACAGTGTGGTCTGCACTTTTTTTGTTTTTTTTCTTTTACTTAATCGAATTTTTATGTTGTTACGCTCATTGTTCATGTGTAAATCAAGACGCAGTGCAAACAGCGTTAAACCAGAAACCACTTTTCGTAGCTCTAGCGTCAAAATTCCCTTAATAGCGATGTATTTTGAAAGATTATTTCTTCCTATACTTCAGCACCTTAAGAGCGGAATTTTGAACAGTTCCTTACCAAACGATGTCTAAAATATAACATCAACACCATCTCCAGATTTTAAGTTTATATCCTCATCGGTTTGGACTGGGCGATCACGGATCAGTGAATCAGTCACCCTCTGTTTGACCGCATTAGGGGCTGAATTTGCAAAAAGACTGAACACATATTTCTTTGTTTCTAACCGAGAAGTCAAATATAAATTTCCGAGGTTTAGCTTTAAAAATGCCTTTATAACGAAATATTTTCGTTAAACCTTTCATCCCCTACTACAGCTCCTTATGGGTTGAATTTCCAAAACTACTTGAACATGATTTTTTTGTTACCAACTGAGTTGTCAAATGCCTATTTTCATAGATGTACCTTTAAAAATGCTTTAATAGTTCTTTAATAATGATTTATTTTCAGTAAAACTTCCATCTATTATTTAACTCCACAGGCGTTCAAGTCCAAAAATGCCGAAACACGTCTGTCTTTATTTCTGACCGAGAAACCAAATTCCAATTTTCGTAGTTCTTGGTTCAAAATTGCCTTAATAGCGACATATTTTCTAAAACAATTTCGTCCCTTATTTAATCTCTTTAGGGGAGGAATTAATCGTTTCTTAAACTGTGCCTAAAATCAACACCCTCTTCAAATTTCAAGTTTCTATCCTTAGCAGTTTGGGTTGCGCGATGATGAGTCAGACAGTCAGAACATTTCATTTTATATATAGAGAGATAGCGTAAAACAGGACTGTGAACATTTTTATATATTTTACACAGTTGAACTACTGATATAATATGTTCATGGATACAAAAGGAAAAATAGTTAGTTAAGCAGCCAGATGTCTAAAATACTTTCTGAGTTCGGAGTATACAGGAAATCATTGTGTGTGACTGAGAATAAAACAATGTTAATTTCGCTTCAGTCCGTTGCTGTTCTGACGAATGTTACAATAAATGTTCAAAATGAGCACCATTACTTCAACGCAGAGCCGGCCTCGACATATCTGGGCATCTCGAAATCGATGAAAAATGTGTGTCGTCTTCCGTATGTATGTGGTCGCTGCAAGAATTTTTGCAATTAATTTCTTCCTCTCTGTCCGCAGAGGTTTTTCACTTGGTCAGAGAGAAAGAAGTCTACTGTGGTGAGGTTCGGAAGTCTTACAGACCAATATTCAGGTCGCCCATGGCCCATCCACTGAAAGCCGAAAGTGCGGGTTAATGCGGCATACACTGTTGCCCCTTCAGGTAAGTAGTGCTACCTCCTCGAGTAATGTCAGCGGGTGCTCTAGCAAGAACAGTCTGTAAATTGGCCGCCTTAGTTGAGGCGACAACGTGTGGAGCCCAAGCACGTTGTCGCCGACGATATCAGCCCATGTCTTTACAGCACATTGTCTCTGATGACCTCGATAACATAGGTTTTCATCCTTCTGTACATGTGAGTTATGTCTGACATACCTTTCTTACACTACTAGCCATTAAAATTGCTACACCAAGAAGAAATGCACATGATAAACGGGTCTTCATTGGACAAATATATTATACTAGAACTGACATGTGATTACATTTTCACGCAATTTTGGTGCATAGATCCTGAGAAACCAGTACCCAGAACAACCACCTCTGGCCGTAATAACGGCCTTAATACGTCAGGGCTTTGAGTCAAACAGAGCTTGGATGGCGTGTACAGGTGCAGCTGCCCATGCAGCTGCAACACGATACCACAGTTCATCAAGAGTAGTACCTTGCGTATTGTGACGAGCCAGTTGTTCGGCCACCATTGACCAGACGTTTTCAGTTGGTGAGAGATCTGGAAAATCTGCTGGTCAGGGCAGTAGTCGAACATTTTCTGTATCCAGAAAGGCCCGTACGGGACCTGCAACATGCGGTCGTGCATTATCCTGCTGAAATGTAGGGTTTCGCAGGGATCGAGTGAAGGTTAGAGCCACGGGTCGTAACACATCTGAAATGTAACGTCCACTGTTCAAAGTGCCGTCAATGCGAACAGGAGGTGACCGAGACGTGTAACCAATGGCACTCCATACCATCACGCCGGGTGATACGCCAGTATGGCGATGACGAACACACGCTTCCAATGTGCGTTCACCGCGATGTCGCCAAACACAGATGCGACCATCATGATGGGTAAACAGAACCTGGATTCATCCGAAAAAATGACGATTTGCCATTCGTGCATCCGGGATCGTCGTTGGGTACACCATCGCATGCGCACCTGTCTGTGATGCAGCGTCGAGGGTAACCGCAGCCGTGGTCTCGGAGCTGGTAGTCCATGCTGCTGCAAACGTCGTCGAACTGTTCGTGCAGATTGTTGTTGTCTTGCAAACGTCCCCGTCTGTTGACTCAGGAATCGAGACGTCGCTGCACGATTCGTTACAGCCATGCGGACAAGATGCCTGTCATCTCGACTGCTAGTGATACGAGGCCGTGTGGATCCATCACGGCGTTCCGTATTACCCTCCTGAACCCAACGATTCCATATTCTGCTAACAGTCATTGGATCTCGACCAACGCGAGCAGCAATGTCGCGATACGATAAACCGCAATCGCGATAGGCTACAATCTGACCTTTATCAAAGTCGGAAACGTGATGGTACGCATTTCTTCTCCTTACATGAGGTATTACAACAACGTTTCGCCAGGCAACGCCGGTCAACTGCTCTTTGTGTATGAGAAATTGGTTGGAAACTTTCCTCATGTCAGCACGTTGTAGATGTCGCCACCGGCGCCAACCTTGTGTGAATGCTCTGAAAAGCTAATCATTTACATATCACAGCATCATCTTCCTGCCGGTTAAATTTGGCGTCTGTAGCACGTCATCTTCGTGGTGTAGCAATTTTAATGGCCAATAGTGTATAATCTGAGTCTCATCCATAACAGAACAACTTCAGGAAGCTGAGAGGTTCGACTGTCTACTGCAGAAACCAGCATACAGTTTCAAGCGGAAGTGATTAATAATGAGAACCCACACAGTACAAGGTCCGCTCCGTTATATCAGGTTTTGGAAATGTTAGTGGCAGTTGTTGCCCGGATGCGCCTCCTGATGGTGCTGCTTCCCGTGGGCAGGAATTTGTTCAGTATCTCATCTGTGTGCGTCTAGGGTATATCTCATGTTCAAGTGTAGTAACGTTTGCGAAGTGTTTCCGTAAAGTGTAACTGAGAAAGAAAGTGGGCACCAGGCCGACATTTACCCAGTTGGATGTGAAAAACGGACTGGACTGCAATAAATATACGATAATGTGGACAGCTTCGTACACGGAAACGTTGGTGTTACATTCACTGAGCTCTGTGTTACATTCACTGAGATCTTCGACCACTGCCTTCGTCTGCATCGTAAACAAAGTGCTTGTCTCGCAGTTCTCTCCATTTGCAGCGCTCCATAGCATGCCAAGCAGGCACTACAACGCTCCATCCTGTTAACTGGCTCAAAGCGAAAGTCAGAATGTCACGACGCTAAGTACGTCAAATGAGCTTTGGTATAACGACGTTTGAAGAAGTATTTCTTGTTTACCTCCTCCACTGTGGGAGTGTTACCGCGTGCTTAGTGCTATCTCATTATGCGTTTCCGACTCCTGGTTGCTTAGCAAAATATATTTATGGCTAGCTCTGCCAGTTTCGGCATTGAATTTTTGAGCATCCTGTTCATGTAACTTCAGCACGGAACGAACTCGTTATAGCGGACAAGAATAATCGATTAACGGTTCTCTTGCACTGGTAGCACGAATAAAGCGGTCTGTCACTCGCAGAACGCTATCGTGTTTCGTTCTGTGTATTCCAAGCATAAAGCTGCGTTGACTACTGCTGGGCAGCCCTGGAGTTCAACTGTTTTTTTCTGCTCGACGGCGTTGCTTCACTATCGTCAGCCTAGAAGTAAAACAAAGTGACGTGTCACAAAGGTTCCTCTATCCTAGAGAAGCAGCGTCAGAAGCGAGTAACCTGCATCAGGTAGAGTAAGTACTAATTAAGATTCGAATCTTACCTTCTTCAGTACTGCACGTCATTTACTCACCTGCGTACATACAAAATATTATTGTGGGGCGAAGTTTATAGTTTATTCGATACACAATAGTTCAAGTTACAAAGCATTATTGTGAGGGGGGAAAGAGCGTATATACTGGCCGTGATCTATAACGCTCCTTTCAGATAAGGAAATCTGTTCGTTGGTTTAGTTACTGTCATAATCGTCTGAACAATCATATGGAAAGCGTCCTTACAAATGGGAATACTAAACAAAATGTAAATGATGCTGTGAGACGTTGGAATAATTGTTACACATATGTGTGCAAGAGCTCATATGTGGTTTGAAAAGGCGTTCAGTGAAAAAACAAGGCCAGCCGTTGTGGCCGAGCGGTTGTAGGCGCTTCAGTCTGGAATCGCGCTGCTGCTACAGTCGCAGGTTCGAATCCTGTCTCGGGCATAGATGTGTGTGTCCTTAGGTTAGTTAGGTTTAAGTAGTTCTAAGTCTAGGGGACTGATGACCTCAGATGTTAAGTCCCATAGTGCTTAGAGCCATTTGAACCATTTTTTTGAAAAACATGTCACCTCAATTTGAAAACATTCATGCCGTCTGTCAAACATTTTTCCCTTAACAAACAAAAGTTCGAGTCACTAGTATCTTTTTCTCACAAGTCTTTTGTAATTAGCGTTTGTACCTCCTTTAAAAGACGGCTGAAAGAATTCAATATGTGTATCACATAAATAAATGTAACCTTGTGATTCTTGAGTTTCTCCCGGCGTATTTGATAATCAAAATATCCACGGGTGTACTGCCGGTCTACAGTGTCCAACGGGCACAATATTTCGGCGATCATACATGTCGCCATCATCAGGTGAACTGGCGGACTGAACTCCTGTGAACGTGCCGGTACGGAGATCGGTTCGCTATGGCTGCTCAGGGGGAACTGGGTTCGGTCGCGGCGGCGGCCGATTTAAATACCCTCCGCCCGAGGCGCACTCACTCCGCCGTCCGCGCCCCGCGCCACAGTCGCGCGGTGGAACAAATTGCCACGGCGTCTGAGGTGACGTCGGTGTGATGGCTCTGTTCGCCGTGGTCGTCACACGGCACCCTAGGTCATGGGGTGTACCGGAAGACAACGCACACTGATTTGCATTTACACGCAGACAGCTGCCACCACCCTTCACAGAGGAATGGGGTACTTAAAACACTAGTGCATAGGTCGCGCACTATCTCTGACGCAGTGAGTCTACCACATGGATTGGAACATCTGAGAACTGTATTTCGAAATAATGGGTACTCAGAGTGGCAGATTCAACGTGCTCTCCGCCCAACCAAGGAGCTTGGGAACCAGCGATTGGGTTAATCAACAGTAAATCGAGCAAACGTATAGTTGTGACGACCACGGCGGACAGAGCCATCACACCGACGTCATCTCAGACGCCGTCGCAATCTGTTCCACCGCGCGACTGTGGCGCGGGGCGCGGACGGCGGAGGGAGCGCGCCGCGGGCGGAGGGTATTTAAATCGCCCGTCGTCGCGACCGAACCCAGTTCCCTCTGAGCAGCCATAGCGTACGGATCTCCGTGCCGGCAAGTTCACAGGAGCTCAGTCCGTCAGTTCACCTGATGATGGCGACATGTATGATCGCCGATATATTGTGCCCGTTGGACACTATAGACCGGCAGCACACCCGTGGATATTTTGATAACCTACGTACTGTCTTGCATCTGTGGAGAAACAGTGCTACAGGTGTGGTGGGTGCCCCGCTTGGAATCAAGCTGCACGTACTGGAGAAGATTGTGATGACTCCTTATTCCAGAAATAAGCATCCTAAAATTTGCTGAAATATGGAAATAAGTAACTACACATTCCATGTTATTGTTTAAATACATTTCATTACTCTAATTTCCTAACTGGAGCTAGCAGATATTTCAAGCGGCGATAATTGTCACTAATGCAAATTTAACAAAAGCTCCCCTAATCAGGCGCACAATACCCCAATGACTGCGAATAATTATTCCATGGGTGGGTTCGTGCGTAATCAAAACATTGTGATTTTTGTTGTTACACTATTCTGCACTGATTTGCACTTTCAAAATGATTTACTGTAGTAAATGTGGAGCAACATACACGAGGGCGTGTGAGGAGTAATGCCTCCGAATTTTTTAGTGAAAACTTTTAAGGCTTTTTAAATAAAACATACGTATACTACTGGCCATTAAAACATTTGTGTGCATAGATCCTGAGAAACCAGTACCCAGAACAACCACATCTGGCCGTAATAACGGCCTTGATACGCCTGGGCGTGGAGGCAAAGAGAGCTTGGATTATGCGTGTACAGGTACAGCTGCCCATGCAGCTTCAACACGATACCACAGTGCATCAAGAGTAGTGACTGGCGTATTGTGACGAGCTAGTTGCTCGGCCACCATTGACCAGACGTTTTCAATTGGTGAGAGTTCTGGAGAATGTGCTGGCCAGGGCAGCAGTCGAACATTTTCTGTAACCAGAAAGGCCCATACACGACCTGCAACAGGCGGTCGTCCATTATGCTGCTGAAATGTAGGGTTTCGCAGGGATCGAATGAAGGGTAGAGCCACGCGTCGTAACACATCTGAAATGTAACGTCCACTGTTCAAAGTGCCGTCAGTGCGAATAAGAGGTGACCGAGACGTGTAACCAATGGCACCTCATACCATCACGCCGGATGATACGCCAGTATGGCGATGACCAATACACACTTCCAATGTGCGTTCACCGTGATGTCGCAAACATGGATGCGACCATCATGATGCTGTAAACAAAACCTGGATTCCACCAAAAACATGATGTTTTGCCATTCGTGCATCCAGGTTCGTCGGTGAGTACACCATCGCAGATGCTCCTGTGATGCATCGTCAAGGGTAACCGCAGCCATGGTCTCCGAGCAAATAGTCCATGCTGCTGCAGCTATCGTCGAACTGTTCGTACAGATGGTTGTTGTCTTGCAAACGTCCCCATCTGTTGACTCAGGGATCGAGACGTGGCTGCATGATCCTTTACAACCATGCGGACAAGATGCCTGTCATCTCGACTGCTAGTTATACGAGGCCGTTGGGATCCAACACGGCGTTCCGTATTACCCTCCTGAACCCACCGATTCCATATTCTGCTAACAGTCATTGGATCTCGACCAACGCTAGCAGCAGTGTCGATACGATAAACCACAATCGCGATAGGCTACAATCCGACCTTTATCAAAGATGGAAACGTGATGGTACGCATTTCTCCTCCTTACACGAGGCATCACAACAACGTTTCACCAGGCAACGCCGGTCAACTGCTGTTTGTGTATGAGAAATCGGTTGCAAATGATTCAAATGGCTCTGAGCACTATGGGACTTAACATCTTAGGTCATAAGTCCCCTAGAACTTAGAACTACTTAAACCTAACTAACCTAAGGACATCACACACACCCATGCCCGAGGCAGGATTCGAACCTGCGACCGTAGCAGTCCCGCGATTCCGGACTGCAGCGCCAGAACCGCACGGCCACCGCGGCCGGCAATCGGTTGCAAACTTTCCTCATGCCAGAAATTGTCGCCACCGGCGCCAACCTTGTGTGAATGGTCTGAAAAGCTAATCATTTGCATATCACAGCACCTTCTTCCTGCCGGTTAAATTTCGCGTCTGTAGCACGTCATCTTCGTGGTGTAGCAATTTTAATGACCAGTAGTGTAATTACCATCCGACATCTTTAATTCTACATTTCTCAACATAGTCACACCGGCGGCGAACCCATTTCTGCAAACGGGAGACCAGTTTGTTGATACCGTCACCGTACAATGTTTGACTTTGTTGACAGGGCGACAGCCTCGCCATTGCTTGCACTGTTTTTACACTCTCAAAGTGAAGTCGTCGAAGGTGTTCTTTAAGTTTGAAAACAGATGAAAATCGGATGGGGCCAATTTGGGACAGTATGGAGGATGATCAATGACAGGGCACCCAAGGTTTGCTGCAGTTGTAGCGTAGCGCTCGTGTGTAGTTTGGAATTGTTGTGGGGATCCATGCGTGGACGAACTCTTAGAATTCGAAAATCAGTCACACCACGCTGTTTCTCACGCACCGACATAGTTATGTTACACATCGCCATGTAACACGCTAAAGTTCGAAGCCCTCTAGTGGCAGGAGGCTGCAAACACGTAAACATGAAGAATAAATAATGTAGAATCTTAGTAACGCTTCTTTTATGTAAGTAGCTCTAGGAGTTTCCACATAAAGAATTCGGAGACATTATTTTTCAGTGGGCCCTCGGAGCTGGTTATAGGTTATTTGTTATGAATGTTCAAATGTGTGTGAAATCTTATGGGACTTAACTGCTAAGGTCATCAGTCCCTAAAAAAAATGGCTCTGAGCACTATGGGACTTAACTTCTAAGGTCATCAGTCCCCTAGAACTTAGAACTACTTAAACCTAACTAACCTAAGGACATCACACACACATTCATGCCCGAGGCAGGATTCGAACCTGCTACCGTAGCGGTCACGCGATTCCAGACTGTAGCGCCTAGAACCGCTCGGCCACCACGACCGGCCATCAGTCCCTAAGCTTACACACTACGTAACCTAAATTGTCCTTAGAACAAACACACACATCCATGCCCGAGGGAGGACTCGAACCTCCGCCGGGACCAGCCGCACAGTCCGTGAATGCAGCGCCTTAGACCGCTCGTGTTATGCATGTGTCGAAATAATATTTTTTTACTAAAATGCACAATTATTCCTCACACTCTCCTATTTGTTAGCAATAGAAATTATTATTAAATCTCCAGGTGTTAATTTGAGATGGGCAGGGCGAGGTGGTACGGCAGGCTCTGAGCACTATGGGACTCAACTGCTGTGGTCATAAGTCCCCTAGAACTTAGAACTACTTAAACCTAACTAACCTAAGGACATCACACACATCCATTCCCGAGGCAGGATTCGAACCTGTGACCGTAGCGATCGTGCGGTTCCAGACTGTAGCGCCTTTAACCGCTCGGCCACTCCGGCCGGCTGGTACGGCAATCATGGCTATTTATGTTTCCGTGGATTTCCTTACGTCACTTTAAGCGAATGCGAGAGCTCTTCCTAGGAACAGGCCATAGCCGAATTCGTTCCCACAATGCCCGAATCCAACTTATGTATCGTGTCTAATAATGACATCATCGACGTACCTTGAACCCTACCCTACCTCCTTGCTTAATCTGAGACAGGCGGATGATCCAATAAGATTTTAAGTGGAATCTTTGCTCATTGCCCCATTTCGTGTCATATCCGAACGATATATTCTGGTCGAAGTACACTAGGAGACTTCAGATGCCAACACAGTCGTTTCCACAGGTGCCATCTGGTGCCTTCCAGAACGAACTCGCTGGCGGGTCCATGTTTTTTTTTTAGAGAAGCGCCCGATTAGATAGGAATCTGTTTATTTGCGGAGCGGCAGCATTCTATGATGTGAAGCGCCCGCTGGTAGATAAAGACAGGCGGCCTCGCTTGGCAACAGTGACGTCCTTGTTGCGTGCAAGCACCACCCGAAAGAGATTACACGTAATTTCAGGAAGCGCTTGACTGTATGAATAAACAACACTATTAAAGCAGCCGAGAACATGACACGATCAAAGAAACTGTAAGCAAGCGAAGCTTTTTTGCATTGGCCGAAACTACCCAGGGGTCACTGAAGGTGCCTCCCACATCTTGAAGAAGTAATGCTGTTTCTGACAATTTGCATTACAGCCGCTTACTATTACCACAGTAAGTACCCAACTCATACCAAAAATTACACTATCTGATCAAAAGTATTCGGACGCCACTTTTTAATGCTCTATTGACCAGTAGATACCACGAGATGCAGAGCCGCCATTGTAAAAGGATGTGGGGAGTACTGTGTTGTCAGGTGAAAAGCAATAGCAACAGAATGGATCGGCCAGCAGAGCTCAGTTACTTCGACCGTTGACTAGTCACCGGATGTTATCTGACGAGGGGACCTTCTGGGAGGTGCATCGAGTTATGAGCTCCCCCTTCGCCTGCTTATAGTGTGGGTAGGTACCTATCACACCCTAAAATTGTAGGTGCCAATGCTGCCACATTTTTGAAATATGTGGAGCGCCGTGATCCCGTGGTTAGCGTGAGCAGCTGCGGAACGAGAGGTCCTTGGTTCAAGTCTTCCCTCGAGTGAAAAGTTTAATTTTTGTCAGCGTGACGGATTGCCGTCCTACGGGCCCGGGTTCGATTCCCGGCTGGGTTGGGGATTTTCTACGCTCAGCGACTGGGTGTTGTGCTGTCTTCATCATCATTTCATCCCCATCCGGAGCGCAGGTCGCCCAATGTGGCGTCGAATGTAATAAGACCTGCACCAAGGCGGCCGGACTTGCCCCGCAAGGGGCCTCCCGGCTAATGACGCCAAACGCTCATTTCCCATCTACATATATTGAAAGGTGGTTACACTGAGCCACAGCGCCAAAGATCGCGCCAGAGAGTATTGTTCCGCCGCCTCCACTGGCAGTGATTATTGAGACGTAGCGGCAAGCAGTTCTTGCCGAGAAGTTGTGGTGGACACTGCTTGTAGCTGAAGTTGGAGTGAGATGGGGTAGTAGTGAGTGTTTGTTCCATGTTTTATGCAGCTATTTGATGGGAGAGATAGCAGATGTTATTCTAATGGAGACATTGTAATGATCAGAGTGCATTTCGTCAATATAAATTAAGGTAACAAACTACTTTTATTTTTCTCTCTCATTATTTCACTGACCTAAATAATGCGTCATTACAGGTTCAGTCAACAAAGCATCTGGCTTGTGTTCTTGTATTAGAGTGTAATTCTGGGTTTCTTGAGCAATTATAGTATTTCTAATTTTTTTTCTATCACGTCAGTATAAATGGTATTTGAAATTTCTTGTCTTGTTGAAGAAGAACCGTGCCAGATGTGTACGTTGATTCACACTCCCACACACAGAACAGTTATACTTGTGCTTTGGTTTCGTAGGTTTTATAGTTGCTGGGGACTTAGTTAATTAATTGTGTTAACGAAAATTTTCATTTCATTCTTTGTTGTTGTTCTATGCAGTCAGATTGCGTAATAATACTAGTCAGGGCCAGCCGTTTACGAGACTTGCGTAATCGGACAGACAGCTACTAAAAATATTTTCATTAATATTTAATTAAGCCCCCATGCAATATATAGAAATATTATACAAAATTTTTCAGGAGCGCCGTGGTCCCGTGGTTAGCGTGAGCAGCTGCGGAACGAGATGTCCTTGGTTCAAGTCTTCCCTCGAATGAAAATTTTAGCCGGTACGGTAGCTCAACGTGTTCGATGAGAGAGCTGGTTGGCCTCTGATAAAAAAAACTGAGTGGAAGGATCAGCAAACGAACTTGACCGGATATAGCCAGCACGGTAGCTCAGCGTGTTCGGTCAGAGCCAGTTGGCCTCTGTAATAAAAAAAAAAAAAACTGAGTGAAAGGATCAACAAACCAACTTGAACGGATGTCATGTGACGTCCGCAACGACCAAACACAAAAAAAAAAAAAAAAATGACAAGCGAGCTAGATTCCCATCCAGGGGACCCTGGTTCTAAACCCTTCCATGCTACTTTTGTTTCCTTTTTTTTCAAATGCCTGTTTTAATTTATAATTAATCATGAACATTTCGCAGGGAATTGATTAAAAAGAATTACAAGCCTCTATAAATCAAAATTACAAATTGAATATCACATTTTGTTTCAACCTTTTATGTTTTTTTTATTTTAACAGGAAATTGGCCGTAATGTAATTTCTTGAAATATTGTATTATTGTTCAAGTTGTTTTCATTGTATTTTTAATATTGTTCCGTTGAGGGAGGAAATATTTTAAAAAAAGACCAACGAATGAGGGATTAAAAATGTGTTTCATTTAATGGAAAGTTAATCGATATTTCCTATATTTTGACGAGTACATTCCGATGGATGATACTTTTTATAAAACAATAAATACATTTGTACTTTCGACACCAAGAACATTGAAAGAATGCACATTCATTTTCGTCGCAATCGCATCTGTATTTTCTCAAGTCCGCAGGAAACGCCACTGCATTGACGTTACGGAATACTTCTTTTTGCGATGGATCTAGCGTCGAGAAAACAAAAGTAGCATAGACGGGCCTCGAACCAGGGTCGCCTGGACGGGAGTCTCGCTCGCTTGCCCCCTTTTTGCCACTCGGCTACTCGCTCACTTGCCACAATAGTGAAACTTTTCTGTATATAAAGAGCTGCCCGAACTTAAACAGGAAATATTTAAAAAAACGAGGCCGCATTGGTACCCACAATTTTAGGGTGTGATAGGTGCCTCCCCACACTATAAGCAGGCGAAGTGGGAGCCCATAGCTCGATGCACCCCCCAGAAGGTGGCGGCTACACGGGTAGCGGAGGCTGTGTGGCGTGGACTGGGCGGTTTTTTAGGTTAGAAGGCCTCGGGAAAGTACGGGGTGGGCTGCAATCTCAAAGGGTGCATGGCAAATACAGGACGTAGTTGGATCAAGGAACAGTCGGAATTGTAGTTGTAAATTGTTGTAGTTGTGCTGGGAAAGTCCCTGAGCTACAAGCGCTAATAGAAAGCACAGAAGCTGAAATCGTTATAGGTACAGAAAGCTGGCTAAAGCCTGAAATAAGTTCTGCAGAAATTTTTACGAAGTCTCAGACGGTGTTCAGGAAAGATAGATTAGGCAGAATTGGCGGTGGAGTGTTTGTGTCTGTCAGTAGTGGTTTATCTTGTAGTGAAGTCGAAGTAGATACTCCGTGCGAATTGGTATGGGTGGAGGTTATACTTAACAGCCGAACTAAGTTAATAATCGGCTTCTTCTACCGACCCCCAGACTCCGATGATATAGTTGCTGAACAGTTCAGAGAAAATTTGAGTCTCGTAACAAATAAATACCTCACTCATACGGTTATAGTTGGTGGGGACTTCAACCTTCCCTCGATATGTTGGCAAAAATACATGTTCAAAACCGGTGGTAGGCAAAAAACATCTTCCGAGGTTGTCCTAAATGCTTTCTCCGAAAATTATTTCGAGCAGTTAGTCCACGAACCCACGCGAATTGTAAATGGTTGCGAAAACACACTTGACCTCTTAGCCACAAACAATCCAGAGCTCATAGAGAGCATCATGACTGATACAGGTCGTTGTAGCTAGGCTCAATACCGTTTCTTCCAAATCCACCAGAAACAAACGCAAAATAATGTTATTTAAAAAAGCGGATAAAGTGTCACTTCCTAAGAGACAATCTCCATTCCTTCCGAACTGACTATGCAAGTGTAGACGAGATGTGGCTCAAATTCAAAGATATAGTAGCAACAGCAATTCAGAGATTCATACCTTATAAATTGGTAAGAGATGGAACTGATCCTCCATGGTACACAAAACAGGTCCGAACGCTGTTGCAGAGGCAACAGAAAAAGCATGCGAAGTTCAGAAGAACGCGAAATCCCGAAGAACGGCTAAAATTTACAGACGCGCGAAATTTGGCACGGACTGCCGCCGTTGGATAAGCAGCTGCAGCAGCAAGTCGTATACTCCTAGCTCACTCATTTGTTACATAGTTTAATTCTTAATTTCTTTGCGTGTTTTTGGTACTTGCATTGTTTAATTCATAAATTTCGGGCGTATTATAGTATTTGAGAGTTGTAGCATCACGTTTTAGTACTCGAATAGTGTTAAATCGCGTAGTCTCCTTCCGCCGCCGAGCAGTGTGTCAGCAGTGCACAAGTGGCAGCATTACTGCATTTACTAGGCAATCTTGTATTTTAATAACCGCTTCAATTTTGTGTCGTTTTGTTTGCGCTCTCTGTAGATTAGTTCAGACGTTCTTTGCACAGTTTTTAGCATGGATAGGGACTGCAACTGCTGTGTTCGGATGCAGGCTGAGTTGGCATCCCTTCGCTCCCAGCTTCAGGCAGTGTTGGCTTCGGTCACACAGCTTGAGGCTGTTGCCAATGGGCATCACTGTGGGGGTCCGGATGGGGGTTTGTCGGGGACGGCCAGCTCGTCCCACGCATCCCCCGATCGGACTACGACTGTGGTTGCCCGGGATACTGCCCGCATTGAGGCTGATCCCTCACCTGTGGTAGAGTGGGAGGTCGTCTCAAGGTGTGGCAGGGGGCGAAAGACATTCCGGAGGGCTGAACGGAAGGCCTCTCCAGTTTGTCTGACGAACCGGTTTCAGGCTCTGTCTCAGGCTGATACTGATCTTCAGCCTGACATGGCTGCTTGTCCTGTTCCAGAGGTTGCCCCTCAGTCTGCAAGATCCGGGCAGTCGCAGAGGGTGGGCTTACTGGTAGTTGGGAGCTCCAACGTCAGGCGCGTAATGGGGCCCCTTAGGGATATGGCAGCAAGGGAGGGGAAGAAAACCAAAGTGCACTCCGTGTGCATACCGGGGGGAGTCATTCCAGATGTGGAAAGGGTCCTTCCGGATGCCATGAAGGGTACAGGGTGCACCCATCTGCAGGTGGTCGCTCATGTCGGCACCAATGATGTGTGTCGCTATGGATCGGAGGAAATCCTCTCTGGCTTCCGGCGGCTATCTGATTTGGTGAAGACTGCCAGTCTCGCTAGCGGGATGAAAGCAGAGCTCACCATCTGCAGCATCGTCGACAGGACTGACTGCGGACCTTTGGTACAGAGCCGAGTGGAGGGTCTGAATCAGAGGTTGAGACGGTTCTGCGACCATGTGGGCTGCAGATTCCTCGACTTGCGCCATAGGGTGGTGGGGTTTCGGGTTCCGCTGGATAGGTCAGGAGTCCACTACACGCAACAAGCGGCTACACGGGTAGCAGGGGTTGTGTGGCGTGGGCTGGGCGGTTTTTTAGGTTAGATGGCCTCGGGCAAGTGCAGAAAGGGCAACAGCCTCAACGGGTGCGGGGCAAAGTCAGGACATGCGGGGACCAAGCAGCAATCGGTATTGTAATTGTAAACTGTCGAAGCTGCGTTGGTAAAGTACCGGAACTTCAAGCGCTGATAGAAAGCACCGAAGCTGAAATCGTTATAGGTACAGAAAGCTGGCTGAAGCCAGAGATAAATTCTGCCGAAATTTTTACAAAGGCACAGACGGTGTTTAGAAAGGATAGATTGCATGCAACCGGTGGCGGAGTGTTCGTCGCTGTTAGTAGTAGTTTATCCTGTAGTGAAGTAGAAGTGGATAGTTCCTGTGAATTATTATGGGTGGAGGTTACACTCAACAACCGAGCAAGGTTAATAATTGGCTCCTTTTACCGACCCCCCGACTCAGCAGCATTAGTGGCAGAACAACTGAGAGAAAATTTGGAATACATTTCACATAAATTTTCTCAGCATGTTATGGTCTTAGGTGGAGATTTCAATTTACCAGATATAGACTGGGACACTCAGATGTTTAGGACGGGTGGTAGGGACAGAGCATCGAGTGACATTATACTGAGTGCACTATCCGAAAATTACCTCGAGCAATTAAACAGAGAACCGACTCGTGGAGATAACATCTTGGACCTACTGATAACAAACAGACCCGAACTTTTCGACTCTGTAAGTGCAGAACAGGGAATCAGTGATCATAAGGCCGTTGCAGCATCCCTAAATATGGAAGTTAATAGGAATATAAAAAAAGGGAGGAAGGTTTATCTGTTTAGCAAGAGTAATAGAAGGCAGATTTCAGACTACCTAACAGATCAAAACGAAAATTTCTGTTCCGACACTGACAATGTTGAGTGTTTATGGAAAAAGTTCAAGGCAACCGTTAAATGCGTTTTAGACAGGTACGTGCCGAGCAAAACTGTGAGGGACGGGAAAAACCCACCGTGGTACAACAACAAAGTTAGGAAACTACTGCGAAAGCAAAGAGAGCTTCACTCCAAGTTTAAACGCAGCCAAAACCTCTCAGACAAACAGAAGCTAAACGATGTCAAAGTTAGCGTAAGGAGGGCTATGCGTGAAGCGTTCAGTGAATTCGAAAGTAAAATACTAGGTACCGACTTGACAGAAAATCCTAGGAAGTTCTGGTCTTACGTTAAATCAGTAAGTGGCTCGAAACATCATGTCCAGACACTCTGGGACGATGATGGCATTGAAACAGAGGATGACAAGCGTAAAGCTGAAATACTAAACACCTTTTTCCAAAGCTGTTTCACAGAGGAAGACCGCACTGCAGTTCCTTCTCTAAATCCTCGCACCAACGAAAAAATGGCTGACATTGAAATAAGTGTCCAAGGAATAGAAAAGCAACTGGAATCACTCAACAGAGGAAAGTCCACTGGACCTGACGGGATACCAATTCGATTCTACACAGAGTACGCGAAAGAACTTGCCCCCCTTCTAACAGCCGTGTACCGCAAGTCTCTAGAGGAACAGAAGGTTCCAAATGATTGGAAAAGAGCACAGGTAGTCCCAGTCTTCAAGAAGGGTCGTCGAGCAGATGCGCAAAACTATAGACCTATCTCTCTGACGTCGATCTGTTGTAGAATTTTAGAACATGTCTTTTGCTCGAGTATCATGTCGTTTTTGGAAACTCAGAATCTACTATGTAGGAATCAACATGGATTCCGGAAACAGCGATCGTGTGAAACCCAACTCGCATTATTTGTTCATGAAACCCAGAAAATATTAGATACAGGCTCCCAGGTAGATGCCATTTTCCTTGACTTCCGGAAGGCGTTCGATACAGTTCCGCACTGTCGTCTGATAAACAAAGTAAGAGCCTACGGAATATCAGACCAGCTGTGTGGCTGGATTGAAGAGTTTTTAGCAAACAGAACACAGCATGTTGTTCTCAATGGAGAGACATCTACAGACGTTAAAGTAACCTCTGGCGTGCCGCAGGGGAGTGTTATGGGACCATTGCTTTTCACAATATATATAAATGACCTAGTAGATAGTGTCGGAAGTTCCATGCGGCTTTTCGCGGATGATGCTGTAGTATACAGAGAAGTTGCAGC
Source organism: Schistocerca cancellata (assembly GCF_023864275.1). Classification (NCBI taxonomy): domain Eukaryota; kingdom Metazoa; phylum Arthropoda; class Insecta; order Orthoptera; family Acrididae; genus Schistocerca; species Schistocerca cancellata. The sequence continues at coordinate 150,074,799 of NC_064631.1, read as the reverse complement.
ATTAGAAAATTGTAGCGAAATGCAGGAAGATCTGCAGCGGATAGGCACTTGGTGCAGGGAGTGGCAACTGACCCTTAACATAGACAAATGTAATGTATTGCGAATACATAGAAAGAAGGATCCTTTATTGTATGATTATATGATAGCGGAACAAACACTGGTAGCAGTTACTTCTGTAAAATATCTGGGAGTATGCGTGCGGAACGATTTGAAGTGGAATGATCATATAAAATTAATTGTTGGTAAGGCGGGTACCAGGTTGAGATTCATTGGGAGAGTCCTTAGAAAATGTAGTCCATCAACAAAGGAGGTGGCTTACAAAACACTCGTTCGACCTATACTTGAGTATTGCTCATCAGTGTGGGATCCGTACCAGATCGGGTTGACGGAGGAGATAGAGAAGATCCAAAGAAGAGCGGCGCGTTTCGTCACAGGGTTATTTGGTAACCGTGATAGCGTTACGGAGATGTTTAACAAACTCAAGTGGCAGACTCTGCAAGAGAGGCGCTCTGCATCGCGGTGTAGCTTGCTCGCCAGGTTTCGAGAGGGTGCGTTTCTGGATGAGGTATCGAATATATTGCTTCCCCCTACTTATACCTCCCGAGGAGATCACGAATGTAAAATTAGAGAGATTAGAGCGCGCACAGAGGCTTTCAGACAGTCGTTCTTCCCGCGAACCATACGCGACTGGAACAGGAAAGGGAGATAATGACAGTGGCACGTAAAGTGCCCTCCGCCACACACCGTTGGGTGGCTTGCGGAGTATAAATGTAGATGTAGATGTAGATGTAGACTTCAATGCGAGATGCCTTTAATAGGTTCCACAACGAAACATTGTCTCGAAATTTGGTAGAAAATCCGAAGAAATTCTGGTCGTATGTAAAGTACACAAGCGTCAAGACGCAGTCAATACCTTCGCTGCGCAGTGCCGATGGTACTGTTACCGACGACTGTGCCGCTAAAGCGGAGTTATTGAACGCAGTTTTCCGAAATTCCTTCACCAGGGAAGACGAATGGAATATTCCAGAATTTGAAACACGAACAGCTGCCACCATGAGTTTCTTAGAAGTAGATACCTTAGGGGTTGCGAAGCAACTCAAATCGCTTGATACGGGCAAGTCTTCAGGTCCAGATTGTATACCGATTAGGTTCTTTTCAGATTACGCTGATACAATAGCTCCCTATTTAGCAATCATATACAACCGCTCGCTCACCGATAGATCTGTACCTACAGATTGGAAAATTGCGCAGGTCGCACCAGTGTTTAAGAAGGGTAGTAGGAGTAATCCATCGAACTACAGGCCTACATCATTGACGTCGGTTTGCAGTAGGGTTTTGGAGCATATACTGTATTCAAATATTATGAATCACCTCGAAGGGAACGATCTATTGATACGTAATCAGCATGGTTTCAGAAAACATCGTTCTTGTGCAACGCAACTAGCTCTTTATTCGCACGAAGTAATGGCCGCTATCGACAGAGGATCTCAGGTTGATTCCGTATTTCTGGATTTCCGGAAAGCTTTTGACACCGTTCCTCACAAGCGACATCTAATCAAGCAGCGGGCCAATGGGGTATCGTCTCAGTTGTGCGACTAGATTCGTGATTTCCTGTCAGGAAGGTCGCAGTTCGTAGTAATAGACGGCAAATCATCGAGTAAAACTGAAGTGATATCAGGTGTTCCCCAGGGAAGGGTCCTGGGACCTCTGCTGTTCCTGGTCTATATAAATGACTTGGGTGATAATCTGAGCAGTTCTCTTAGGTTGTTCGCAGATGATGCTGTAATTTACCGTCTAGTAAGGTCATCCGAAGACCAGTATCAGTTGCAAAGCGATTTAGAAAAGATTGCTATATGGTGTGGCAAATGGCAGTTGACGCTAAATAACGAAAAGTGTGAGGTGATCCACATGAGTTCCAAAAGAAATCCGTTGGAATTCGATTACTCGATAAATAGTACAATTCTCAAGGCTGTCAATTCAACTAAGTACCTGGGCGTTAAAATTACGAACAACTTCAGTTGGAAAGACCACATAGATAATATTGTGGGGAAGGTTGCGTTTCATTGGCAGGACACTTAGAAGATGCAACAAGTCCACTAAAGAGACAGCTCACACAACACTCGTTCGTCCTCTGTTAGAATAATGCTGCGCGGTGTGGGATCCTTGCCAGGTGGGATTGACGGAGGACATCGAAAGGGTGCAAAAAAGGGCAGCTCGTTTTGTGTTATCACGTAATAGGGGAGAGAGTGTGGCAGATATGATAAGAGAGTTGGGATGGAAGTCATTAAAGCAAAGACGTTTTTCGTTGCGGTGAGATCTATTTACAAAATTTCAGTCACCAACTTTCTCTTCCGAATGCGAAAATATTTTGTTGAGCCCAACCTACACAGGTAGGAATGATCATCAAAATAAAATAAGAGAAATCAGAGCTCGAACAGAAAGGTTTAGGTGTTCGTTTTTCCCGCACGCTGTTCGGGAGTGGAATGGTAGAGAGGTAGCATGATTGTGGTTCGATGAACCCTCTGCCAAGCACTTAAATGTGAATTGCAGAGTAGTCATGTAGATGTAGATGTAGAAGGTCCCCTCGTGAGTAACAAATTTATCGCGGATATTTCAGACCCTGCTAAAGCTGCTCAAATCGACTGTTGGTGATGCGATCATGAAATTGAAACGCGAAGGAACAACCGCAGAGCCGGCCGCGGTGGTCTCGCGGTTCTAGGCGCTCAGTCCGGAGCCACGCGGCTGCTACGGTCGCAGGTTCGAATCCTGGCCTCGGGCATGGATGTGTGTGATGTCCTTAGGTTATTTAGGTTTAAGTAGTTCTATGTTCTAGGGGACTGATGACCATGGCTGTTAAGTCCCATAGTGCTCAGAGCCATTTGAACCATTTTGAACAACCGCAGGTAAACCAATATCGGGTAGACCTCATGTACTGACAGACCATCGAGTGTTGCGGACGATGGTTCTAAAAAAATCGCACTAAGTCAGCGGAAAGAATTACTCGTTACTTTCAAAGTACTACGAGCACTCCAGCTAGCACAATGACTGCGCGTTAAGAGTTAAAAAGAAATGGGGTACATTGGTAGGACAGCACCTCATAAGCAACAGATATCTGTAGTCAGTGTTAAGCGAGACTTGAGCTGGTGTAAACAGCGATGCCCCTGGACAGTGGATGACTGGAAAAGAGTGATTTGGAGTAATGAATCGCGCCACCCTATTTGGCATTACGATGGAACGGTTTCGGTTTGGCGAATACGTGGAGAACGTTCTCTGCCATCTTGCACATTGACGACAGCGAAGTACGGAGGAGGTAGTGTTACGTTATAGAGAATGCGGCCATCTTACTGCGCTAAAGGAAACGCTAAATATTGAATGATGTGAACACATTTTACATTGTATACTGCGTACAGTAAAGGAACACTATGGAGAAGGGGTCCTGAGTCGAGTTTGGGTAGCTCAGTTGGTAGAGCACTTGCCCGCGAAAGACAAAGGTCCCGAGTACGAGTCTCAGTCCAGCACACAGTTTTAATCTGCCAGAAAGTTTCATATCTGCGAACACTTCGCCGCAGAGTGAAAACTCATTCAGGATAGTACGACATCTGTTTTAGAACTCACAGAATAACTTTCTTGGTTGTAGAAATAGCTGTGGAGGGTAGAAACTGTAGAGGGAAACAGACAGGAATACATCCAGCAAAATAATTGAAGACTTAGGTTGCAAGTGCTACTCTGAGATGAAAAGGTTGGCACAGGAGAGGAATTCGCAGCGGGCTGCATCAAAGTTTGTAATTTCTACTCGAGTAAAGGCGAAACAATAGCCCAATACGTAATGTACCGCAAAAAGTGTAAAGTCAGTTGCACTGACACAATACCGTCACAGCACGACGTAACAAATATTATCATAGGATTTCTAACAGCGACCTGGTGTGGCCGAGCGGTTCTAGGCGCTTCAGTCTGGACCCGCGCGACCGCTACGGTCGCAGGTTCGAATCCTACCTCGGTCATGGATGTGTGTGATGTCCTCAGGTTCGTTAGGTTTAAGTAGTTCTAAGTTCTAGGGGACTGATGACCTTAGATGTTAAGTCCCATAGTGCTCAGAGCCATTTGAACCATTTGATTTCTAACATGTAATTACGTGAATGTTAACTTGTACATGGGAAAAGAAGAGACACTGGTAAGGATGTCGGATACTAAACTCACTTAGCGAGAGTGACGAATAGCTTCGCAATAAAATCTTATGTCTTGTTTCGCGTTGGTGACACGAGACTAAAACCTGCGGCCCACAGCATCTTACCTGTGTAGGCCTGTCTCAACAGCGAATGCAACTATGACAACGACAATGAACTCCAGCTGGAGTGGGACTAACAACGAATCAGGAAGGGAATGAACAACCTGGCACGGGAACTTATAGGCCCGTACTTAAGAGAGAATGTTTTTGAACTAGTAGACAGCAACTAAATTGTCCCGCGACATTGCACAGTAATTTTAGGGAGACTACGTCAGGTAGATGGAAGGAACAACCACTCTAATACCGTAAGGTAAATTAAGTGGATTGATCTCTTACAAATATCCCATTAATGAACTATTAGAACATTCGGAATAAGCCTACGCAAAGCAGCAGTCCCAAATTGTTGCTGCCAGATACTAATATTTTCGTTTCCGTAAAACCCATATACATCCTCAACGTCGTTAAAATAACTGGTGTGTGTTGCGATGTAAGGCTATATATATTTCCTGTTATTAGTGGAAATCTAATTCACCATACAATCCCAAAAAGCATATGTACCTGTACTTCGACATACATTAGATGCACTAATCAGCACGCTTGAAGTACAATTAAACGAAGAAACCTTGGTAATAGAGATGGGGCCCCTCCACGCCCGCACCAACGTGGTGACCAACCCAAAGTTCTACTGTCACCTCCGTCAACATGTTAGTTATCTAGTAAGTGGATCACAGGATGCTGGGCTGTGATGTTATCCGTGCGTCTGGGTACGACTACGCATTAACACGGTCCATCAGGTGATAGATAGTGGACGAAACGCGAGTGAAGGTAGCGATTTGAAGAGCAGAGGAAAAAAAAGTGTCAAGGCTCGTGCGTAATAAAACGTTAGTTTTACTCTTGACTGGTCCCTTTACTATAGCTATTATTGATGAAGAATTAGAAACCATATCAATATAAGCGAAACTGACTAAGAATTACTTCTCTTTAAGGAGGTTAAATTTCGATCAAATGCTTACATAGGCCACCTGTGTCAACACTTGAAGTTGCAGGACACTTCACGAAAAGCATTAACACTCATCTACACAAGCTCTCTTGCCTGGCGGCAGACACAAAGACAAACCTGGACTTGTTATCAGCAAATGTCTGGAGCACCTAGATAAACGGTTTACTCGAGATAGAAATAAACCAATATTGCTTTTTCGACACATTGTCAATGCACAGACAAATACTAGCGGTTAATAGATCGTTGGGTAACAACGATTCCTGCATCGAAAAATCTAAAAATAAAACATACACTAAACTAGGAACTTTCAAAAAATATGATATATAGAATAGTACCCTAGCGCCCGCTGCTTTGCTCGCGTAAACCGTATAGTCTGCACAGATTTTTTCGTTTTCGCTTAATGGAATTTTTGTGTTGTTCAACGCAACGTTATAAACTTTTCACGCTAATTAAGGACAGAGAAGCATGGTCTTTTTTGAATGTAATGTTGATCAAAAAGCGATTCTGGTAGCTGGACTCCAGGGCTTTTGTTAGTCATGCCTTTTGCGTTCTTGTGAAGATATTTCCATAGAAACTTTCATCCCCAAATACATATTTCGTTATAACTGAGAAGCGAAATACTAATTTTCATATACACATCACAGATTTAGCTTTAAAAGTTTTTTAATCTAACGAAATGTTTTCTTAAAAAATTTCATCCCCTGTTTCGCCCCCTTAGAGGATGAATTTCCATAAGCAAGTAATGTATTTTTTTTATTTTTAACAGAGGCCTAATACAAATGTTCGCTGATTTAGCTATGAAAATGCTTTCATAACGAAATAATTTCATAAAACATATCATCCCCTGTTTCACTTCCTTAGGGGACGAATTTTCATAAACACTGAAACAAGTGTGTTTTTATTTATTACATGTTTGTTTTTAATAATGCTTTAGTGGTTCTTTAATAATGATTAATTTCCCCCTTGATGTTTGAATTTCCAAAAATGCTGGAACAGGTATTTTTTTATTTCTGACTGAGAAACGAAATACTAGTTTTCGTGGTTCTACCTTCAAAATTGCCTTAATAGCGACATATTTTCAAAAGCCCTTTCTCCCCTGTTTCACCTCCTTTGCAGTGTAGTTTCGAACAATCACTTCTTAAACCAAGTCTACAGTATAACCTCCAAATTTCAACTTTCTATCCTCAGCTGTTGGGCTAGTCGATGATGAGTCAGTGAATCAGTCCGCCCTACTTCACCGCCTTAGCGGTTGAATTTCCAAAACCAGTGAAACATATCTTTTTTTTCCATTTCTAACCGAGAAGCCTAATACAAATTTTCAAACATTCATCTTTAAAAATGCTCTCACAATGAAATATTTTCACAAAACATTCCATCCCCTATTTCACCCCCTTAGGGGCTGAATTTCCAAAAATACTGAAACAACTATGTCTTTATTTTCAAATGAAAAGTCAAATAACAATTTACATAGACGTATCTTTAAAAATACTTCAGTAGTTCTTTAAGAATGATTAAAATAAAGCTTTCGCCCACTATTTTACTCCCTCCCTCTGAGGGGTTAAATTTCCAAAAACGCTGAATTTCTTTATTTCTGGCTGAGAAAGCAGATACCCATTTTCATAGGTCTAGCTTCAAAACTGCGTTAATAGCGACATCTTTTCGAAAATCATTTCACCCCCTTCAGGGTGGAATTTCGAAAAATCCTTTCTTCAACGACGCCTACAGTGCAAGATCAACAGCTGTAAATTTCAAGTTTCTATCCCTAGCAGCTTGGGCTGGGCAATGATGAGTCAGTCTCGCGACTTTGCCTTTCATGTATACGGGGTGTTCCAGAAAACACCGACAAACTTTATGGACAGGTTCCTTACACCAAAACAAGAAAAAAAAATTCTAGTAAACAAGGGCCCTAAAGTCAATACCGTAAAAGATATGAGCACTTTTAGACCTTCAATAATAAGTAACAAACCTATTCCACTGCGAGGCCTTTGCTTTTGTTATTTTGAGACGAAATAGTATGGACCAAAACAAGAAAAAAATGTCTAGTAAACATACGCTCTAAAATGCATACCTTAAGAGCTGTTCTTCAGTATAAGAGATGTGTTTCACACTAGCGAAGATGAACAAGTGCTCATAGCTCTTCAAGAATGCACCTTAGCCCCGTTTTTACTAGATTTTTATCTGGTTTTCATCAGCACTTCCTCCTTCCAGAATATGGAAAACAACAGCCTTGCAGTAGGAAAGACTGTTTCATAGTATCGAAGACGAACAAGTGCTCATACCTAAAAAGGTATATATTTTAGAGCCCATGTTAAATAGACACTTTTTAATTATTTTTGTATAAGGAACCTGTTCCTAAAGTTTGTCGGTGTTTCTTTTTACAGGGACAGCTGTGTAGATGTATGCCTTACGCGGCCCCTAGACGGTAGATAATATAGTACAATATTACTGACGTCATCCCTATACTGCTCAATAGTAGTGTCAGTATGTACAGGGTGGGGCAAATAAAAGTGGCCCGAACAACAGAGTTCCAAGGTACAAAGAACCACAGTAGAAAAAAGCAAATGCAGTACTTAACCTGACTGCAGCAGAAATTAAAAGTGAGCACCATTCATCTGTTGGCACTTTTGGGCCCTGGTCAGCAAGTTACTGAAGGCGATTCGAAGCTGGACTGCTAGAATTGCTGCAGTCTCATCCGAAATGTTCTGCTGCAGTTTTGAAGACTGTGAGGGTGTTGTGATACACCTCAGATTTGAGGGCTGCCCACTCTGACAGATCAGGTGACCTGGCTGGCCAGTTTGGGCTGCGATCATATTGGCATCTGCTAACAACTCTGTCAGACGTGAAGACTGTGTAAATGTGCTCCAAGGTTCGGCCGGCTATGTGGGCAGTTGCTCCATCCCGTTGGAAGTTAGGTCTCTTCCTCCTCTGAATGCTGCCAAAAATGGTTTCAATTTGTTGGCAGTGCAACGAGCCGAAGTCAGCGTCTGATGAAAGAAGACGGAACCAATAGTGAGGCGTACGGACACTGCACACCAAACCCCAAGCCTCTGAATATGCAAACGTGTTTCGTGGAAGTTAGGCGGATTCCCCGCTGTCCAGAAACTGTGATTCTGTGAGTTGACATAAACAATTAGGTGAAACCAGGCTTCATCAGACATAGACAACAGATCCATGACCAATCCATTCATTGTTACACTACTAGTCATTAAATTGATACACCAAGAAGAAATGCAGATGATAAACGGGTATTCATTGGGCAAATATATCATACTAGAACTGACATGTGATTACATTTTCACGCAATTTGGGTGCATAGATCCTGAGAAATCAGTTCCCAGAACAACCACCTCTGGCCGTAATAACGGCCTTGATACGCCTGGGCATTGAGTCAAACACAGTTTGGATGGCGTGTACAGGTACAGCTGCCCATGCAGCTTCAACGCGATACCACAGTTCATCAAGAGTAGTGACTGGCGTATTGTGAAGAGCCAGTTGCTCGGCCACCATTGACCAGACGTTTTCAGTTGGTGAGAGATCTGGAGAATGTGCTGACCAGGGCAGCAGTCGAACATTTTCTCTATCCAGAAAGGCCCGTACAGGACCTGCAACATGCGGTCGTGCATTATCTTGCTGAAGTGTAGGGTTTCGCAGGGATCGAATGAAGGGTAGAGTCACGGGTCGTAACACATCTGAAATGTAACGTCTACTGTTCAAAGTGCCGTCAATGCGAACAAGAGGTGACCGAGACGTGTAACCAATGGCACCCTATACCATCGCGCCGGGTGATATGCCAGTATGGCGATGACCAATACACGCTTCCAAAGTGCGTTCACCGCGATGTCGCCAAACACGGATGCGACCATCATGATGCTGTAAACAGTACCTGGATCATTCGAAAAATGACGTTTTGCCATCGTCCCCATCTGTTGACTCAGGAATCGAAACGTGGCTGATCGATCCGTTACAGCCATGCGGATAAGATGCTTGTCATCTTGACTGCTAGTGATACTAGGCCGTTGGGATCCAGCACGGCGTTCCATATTACCCTCCTGAACCCACCGATTCCATTTTCTGCTAACAGTCAATGGATATCGACCAACGCGAGCAGCAATGTCGCGATACGATAACCCGCAATCGCAATAGGCTACAAGTCGGAAACGTGATGGTACGCATTTCTCCTCCTAACACGAGGTATCACAACGACGTTTCACCAGGCAACGCAGGTCAACTGCCGTTTGTGTATGAGAAATCGGTTGGAAACTTTCTTCATGTCAGTACGGCGTAGGTGTCGCCACCGGCGCCAACCTTCTGTGAATGCTCTGAAAAGCTAATCATTTGCATATCACAGCATCTTCTTCCTGTCGGTTAAATTTCGCGTCTGTAGCACGTCTTCTTCGTGGTGTAGCAATTTTAATGGCCAGTAGTGTATTTCAGTAAGCAGCCGCTCACAAAACTGGAGGTGCTGAGGAACATCTGCTGGTTTTAATGCATGAACAACAGACACGAAGATGCAGGTTCAGGTCGAGTATCCATCCGCATGATCAACGTGATATGCTGGTCTCTTGCGACAAGAGTCGCGTTGATTTGGTAGAATTCAGACGCATTTTCTGGTGAAGTACAGCCAAATTCTCTGTTCGGACTGCTTCTCGATTTATTCAAAACAGATGTTGTCTGACACCATTGTCGGAGTAAGCATTGCATGGCCCTCTTTGCTGGCACTTTGACAACATTAAACTTCTCAGCAGACAACTTACACACCTTTTCCACGGTTTTGTTGTCACGTAACTTTCCACAATGAACATCCGCTGCTCCACTGTGAGTACCATCGCCCTCTTTACACTGCTCCACTCACGCTGACACAGCCTGCACTACGCTCTGAACCTGTGTGGATCACGTGACAACCTTACACATGGTGTGCGCGGCGCGGGGGTGTGGTTATATGCATACGTTCACGTCCAATCGTATCCACTCTTCCGGGCCACATTTATTTGCCCCAACCTGTAATACACTGAGGTGACGAAAATCACGGGTTAGCGATATGCACATACACAGATGGCAGTAGTATCGCGTACACAATATATGAAAGAGCAGTGCATTGGCCGAGCTGTCATTTGCATTCATTGTAATTCATGTGAAAAAGTTTCCAAAGTGATTATGGCTGTACGAAAGGAATTAACAGACTTTTAAAGCGGAATGGTACTTGGAGCGAGATGCTTGTGACTTCCATTTCGGAAATCGTTAGGGAATTCAATATTTCGAGATCCACAGTGTCAATAGTGTATCGAGAATACCAAATGTCAGACATTATCCCTCAACGCAGACAACGCATTGGCCGACGACCTTTACTTAACGACCGAGAGCAGCGGCGTTTGCGTTGTCAGCGCTAACAGCCCAGCAATACTCTGTGAAATGACAGAAGAAAAAAATGTGGGACGTTCGACAAATATATCCGTTAGGACAGTGCGGCTAAATCTGCCTTTAATGGGCTATGGCAGCAGACGATCGACGTGAGTGCCTTTGCTAACAGCACGACATTGCCCGCAGCGTCTGTCCTCGGCTAGTGACCATGTCGGTTGGACCCTAGACTACCGGAAAACTGTGGCACGGTCAGATGGGTCCCGACTTCAGTTGGTAAAAGCTGATAGTAGAGTTCGATTGTGGTGCACACTCCGCGAAGCCATGGGGTCACATTGGCAAAAATGCACTGTGTTAGTTTGGGGACCTGGACATGGTTATGTTGAGCTACTTGGAGACTATTTGCAGTCATTCATGGACTTCATGTTCCTAAACAAGGATGTAATTTTTGTGGATCACAATTTTTCATGACACCCGACCACAGTTGATCGCGATTGGGTGAAGAACATTGTGGACAATTCGAGGGAATGACTTCGCCACCCAGATCGCCCTTACGTGAATCCCATCGAACATTTATGGGACTTAATCGAGAGGTCAGTTCGTAAACAGAATCCTGCACCGGCAACACTTTCACTGTTATGGATGGCTGTAGAGGCAGCATGACTCCACTTTTCTGCAGGAGATTTGCGGGGGATTGGCCGAGTGGTCTGGGGCGCTGCAGTCATGGACTGTGCGGCTGGTCCCGGCGGAGGTTCGAGTCCTCCCTCGGGCATGGGTTTGTGTGTGTTTGTCCTTCGGATAATTTAGGTTAAGTAGAGTGAAAGTTTAGGGACTGATGACCTTAGCAGTTAAGTCCTATAAGATTTCACACACATCTGAACATCTGTTGAGTCCATACGTCGCCGAGTTGCCCAGCTACGTCAAGCAAATGGTGGCGCGAAACGATATGAAGAGGTATCCCAGGACTTTTGTCACCTCGGTGTTGATACACTATTGTTCATAACTAACTGAGCCGTCGATTCTCATACATGCGGCGGTCGAAAACAATAGTTCGTAGTGCGATGAGCAACAAAAAACGTTCTTGACTGTGTTCGACACTACTGACGCCCCTTCCATGATTCAACCCTGATGATGATGATGATGTTTGGTTTGTGGGGCGCTCAACTGCGTGGTTATCAGCGCCCGTACATTTTCCCAACCTTTGCTCAGTCCAATTTCGCCACTTTCCTGGATGATGATGAAATGTTGAGGACAACACAAACACCCAGTCATCTCGAGGCAGGTGAAAATCCCTGACCCCGCCGGGAATCGAACCCGGGACCCCGTGCTCGGGAAGCGATTCAACCCTTCTCGAATGACATCGTTGGTCTGCAACCTTACTGAATGTGGTCTGTCTCTTCTGGGGCGTATCTCGACCACACCCTTTGCTATGTTATACAGGATGGAGTCACTAGGAATCGTTGAAAACCATTCGGAAAAATTTAAATGTGATCAGAAGCAGTAAAGGATGCTCATGCTTTTTCTGGCCTCCCGTTTCGCACTCTCATGTGATCGCAGAGTGGGCGCAACATTGACAAATGCCTGAATAAAACGACAAATATTTCCTGTAAGACCCCCCTCCCGCCCCCGAATTCGGCAACACCCTTGTTGCCAAGCGTGCTCCTTCATAGAACTAAATATCTATGGTCCATAGCAAGCTAACATGTCAGTACTGGCGAGCCCCTGCAACACAGCTACTACTGGAAACACCAGATGCTCGACCCGCCGAAAAACAGGCAAACGCAGGGAAACCGTATTGCACACCGCACGCAAACCAGCCACACACCCCCCCTACACTGTGATCTGACCTATGACCGATCGCCCACTAACGTATGACGACCTGGAACTGTTACAGGGCCGCAGCGACTGCAGCAAGCCCTACAACGAGCTTCCGCAACGACAAAGGTAACGATGCACGATACCTCGCACTAACATAACCACACCTTGCTTGCACTGTCGCAGCTAGCAATACGCTACTGCCCTTACTACCCGTCCTACTGTCGCAGAGGGTTTTTTTCCCTTGGCGATTGCCTTGGCACTTTTTTTCCTGTGCCCTTACAACTGCTACCCTTCGATCGCTTTCGTCCACTTTCTATCTCATGATGGACCATGTAAATGAGTAATCTTACCCAGACGCATGGATAACATCACAGCCCGCATCCTGTGACTCCTGATTCAAAAACTAACATGTTATGCGGAGGTGTCAGTAGAACTTTCGGTTTGGTCACCACATTGGTGTCGGCGTGGAGGGGCCCCATCCTTTATTGGTATTGGTCCTTCATTGAGTACTTTAAAAATGTACACGTATAGAGACTTTGACACCCATTCAGCTGAGTGGGAATCCACAGCGCCTACTTACAGGCATGTGAAATCTAGGGATGTCGAAGGGGTTGCCTATCCTGTATGTTTCATGTCACAGATCCTACGTGATATGAGACGATAAAAAATTACTGTGGTGATAAGACAAATGTTTTATCATTTAGTGTCAATATGATTGCAGATCTCCTTAGAGGCTCTTTGTCGTAAGTCATAAAATATTGTAAGTGATACAGGATATATGTTTTCGCCTTGGTATAAACGTTTGATTTGTTCTTTTGAGAAGAACAAACAAAATGTATGCAGCAAGGCGAATGTATGATTGTTTTTCCAGCCATGCAGCAGTCTGGAAAAGAGGCTAACTTGTTGTAAATGAGTTGCCAGTGGTAATGCTGAAGTTATAGTAGTACTTGCAAACGAAGGTCGCATTTCCCTAGTATTTCTAATAGTAAGGGACAAAACCAACAAAAGTAGGTCACATTATAGCTTCCAGAATATCTGATGCCGAAATAATCCATTGTCGGAGTGACCAAAGAGTCTGTGCTACATTTTATCTTAGTTTTGGTTGCAGTTCCTAGCGAGACAGGAGAAGAAAATCGATAACTTTCTTCGGCTTAGGAAGTTTGCACACTTTTCAGAGTACTGACAAAACCGTCGCCGAGTGCCGTCAGTCCTGCTCTCGCAGAGCGAGCTCCCCCGAGGCGCCCAGATGGAAGTTCGCCGCGGTGACCGTGCCAAACGCGGGGCGAGTGCGATCGAAAGCGCCGGGCTGTGGCATCCGCGTTACATAATGCAGGCGTGCTCCGCTCTCGCGGCCGCCGCTGCCGCTGCCATGGCAACGCCACCCCGCGGCGCGCTGCCTGTCGCGCGGGCCTGCCCACACTCAGGGGCACGTGGCGACGGCCCTCCACTCTCGTGCGGGTGCACATCCCCTACACCAGGGCTTCCCAAGACTGCGTTCCGCGGGACACCAGCTTTCCACAGGAAGCGAATAAGCGCGCCGCGGAAAACTGTTAATAACATGGCGTTTTCCGACATTTTGACGATATCAATTTTTTTATTTAATTAAGATTTCTTTGTTATTAGTTGTGATTTAAAATTGAAGTAATCACTGAATATAACAAGTTTTTATCGTTCTTTAAAATGTTATTAAACATCAAAATAAACAATGTGTTCCGTCAAAAGTACCAGAATTCAATGAGTGAAGCAGCTGTTAACATACTCAAACTAAATGAATTTATTTTGGTAAACATTAGTCCACAGCTACTCTTTCATTTTGTTTATACATGAACTTACAACATCAAAAGTATCCGGACATTTATTAGCGAACGTAAACACGGGGTGTGTGTACCATCCACTTTCTCCTCTAGGGAAGTAGGATGTCTGAATGTCTGTGGAGGAATGATAGTCCATTGTTTCCCAACAATCGAAACGACATTGGAGTATGGAGCAAAGTCGACATTCTCACTCATCCCAGAGTTGTTCCATCGCATTCAGATCGGGACTCGGGCCAAGACAGTCCATTTCAGGTTTGTTGTGCTTAAAAAGTTGCCTCACAGGTGCTGGTTTATGACAGGGTGCACCGCCATGCAGATACAGATAATCGTCATCTCCAAGCTGTTCCTCTACTATATGTAGTCCAAATGGCTCTGAGCACTATGGGACTCAACTGCTGTGGTCATAAGTCCCCTAGAACTTAGAACTACTTAAACCTAAGGACAGCACACAACACCCAGCCATCACGAGGCAGAGAAAATCCCTGACCCCGCCGGGAATCGAATCCGGGAACCCGGGCGTGTACTATATGTAGTACAAAATACTGGAAAATGTTTTCTTAAGCAGGATAGGGGGACTCCAACATAGCCACGAGAAGTACCCCCAGACAGTCACACCAAATCCTCCATATTTCACTCTAGGCGGAACACATAATCACTGACTATGTTCTCCAAGCATTTGCCGAACCCAAACCCTTCCATCTGATTGCCACAGGGTGTAGTGTGATTCGGCACTCCAAACCACTTGTTTCCAGACGTCCATTGTGCTGTGCCGTCGCTCTTTACACCACCTCAAGCGCCACTTAATAGCGACTACAAAAATTTGGGAGCTGCTCGATCATTCAAGCCAATTGTTTTTAACTGCCTAAGTCCAGTCATTATGCTAGCTGGGTTTCTGGTTGCACTATATGTGATTTTTTATAACCACCCTCTGGATTGCTCGACAGTCCCTGTCCATCAGAACATGCGTTCTCCGCGGTCTTGGTTTAACTGTGGTTGTTCCTCCACGTTTCACACTGACGGTCACATCAGCAATAGTCCAGTCAAGCAGCTTCAGAAGTATTCAAATGCCTCTGATGGATTTGTTCTCAGGTGATATCCAGTGTTCACCTTGCATAGTACTGCTAAAGTTGCAGTATTTTCCGTCTCGGTCGACATTGGTATATCTGCAGACAATAACTGCCACAAATTCAAGAGAAACGTGTAGTGAACAAAAAGGCTGTAGTTAAAATCATCTGGGATATTAGGCCGCGTCATGTTTGTTCTAAAATGATCTACGTTTCGACCCCTCTGCTGGGATCTTCCTCGGGATCTCCTGGTATCCACTACTGCTAGTGTTCTAGCAGTAGTGAACACCAGAACATCCTGAGGAAGATCCCAGCACAGGGGTCGAAACGTCGATCACTTTAGAAGAAACATGACGCGGCCTAATATCCCTGAAGATTTTAACCTCAGTGACAACGGCCACGAAAGCCTGCAGACTTACATAAAAAAGACTGTACCCAGAATCCAGGTTGGGGAAGTGCCCCCTCTTGCCCCCTCCCTTACGGACGCCTATGGATCTATGAATTCATCATGTCCCTACGTATTGTTATGCTCAGGTATCTTTATGACATGACTGATTCCAGTTGTATGCTTGTACGAGTTGTAATACTAGATTCTACGTACTCTGAGTCACAAGTAGTCAGTTAATAGCTGATTTTTGAGACTCTGCAGCAGTTTGATATTTTGACGCCTTATCGGATGTTATTTCAACTTTTATCGGATAACACGACCTTGTAGATAATCACGTAGTTTGCGAGCCGTCTGAGATTGCTAAAAACTTTATCCGGTAAGCGTTAAATGTCTATAGCGTGTGCAATAATCGAAGAAGAGGATCAGCGCTACAACAATCCTTGCTGAATTGGTGGAGGTGTAGGGCAATAATGCTCCACAATATGAAAAACTGGATAGGTGGTACACAGACATCCAGTAAGGTCAAACACATGTTAATGACGCAGCGGCACACAAGAGGCGTAGCGAGGCGGTGGCGAGATAGACTGTCGCCAAGGGCGCTGGAACAGAGCAATCGCAGAACGAAAGACGACTGAAGAATTAACAGAAAGCCGTGCGTGAGTTCTCCTACCTCTCATGTTCCCATCTTCTGTCTACGAGAAGGAGCGACTGTAAAAGTATGGTGCTGTTACAGTATTACTTCATGCTAGTATCCCTATAAGGAAATGACACCTGTCGCTAGCCTGGTATAAGTTAGGGTTGGGATATCGAGCAGCGATATTTCGAAACCAATAAGGCAATATTTTAAACGATATTTGTCCAGCCGATATATCTGTAACATCGACAGGCCTACCTGCGGCGATAAAATCGGATAATACACTGATGAGCCGAAACATTACGACCACCGCCCACTGTGAGATAGTATGCTCCTTTGTGGCGCCGAGGGCGCGTAACGCGGTAATAGAAGTATATGAGCAGAGCAGAGTCGAATGGGGAATCTTTCTGGCGACGACAGGTGGCACAAATGCGGGAATACGGCAACATATGCGACTTTGACGTTGTTGTGGCCCAGTGCCTGGGAGCAATCATCTCCGAAACGACGAAGCTGGTCGACTGTTCGCGTGCTACTGCCGTGAGCATCTACGGAACGTGGTTGAAGAACGCTGAAATCACGAGTAGGCGACAGAAAGTTAGACGTCAATACCTCATCACCGAACATAGGGATCAGAGTCTTGTCTGCTCTCTTAAGCAGGACACCAGGAGAACTGTGGCAGATCTGACAACAGAGTATAGTGCTGTCGCAGGCACAAGTGTTTTGGATCGCACCGTTCAGCGCACAGTGTTGAACGTGATGTTCCCCAGCAGAGGGCCCCTATGTGTTTCCATGTTCACGCAACAGTTATAATTACAGTGGACACAGGATCATTGAGAATGGACCGCGGATCAATGGAATCGTATCGCCTCTACATCTACATGGATACTCCGCAAATCGTTTTGCAGTTTGTTTTGATCGTGTGATGACTGGCAGAGGGTTCATCGAACCACCTTCACAATTCTCTATTATTCCAATCTCGTATAGCGCGCGGGAAGAATGAACACCTATATCTTTTCCTTATTTTATCGTGGTGATCGGTCCTACCTATGTAGGTCGGTGTCAACAAAATATTTTCGCATTGGGACGAGAAAGTTGGTGATTGGAATTTCGTGAGAAGATTCCGTCGCAACGAAAAACGCCTTTGTTTTAATGATGTCCATCAGAAATCCTGTATCATTTCTGTGACACTCTCTCCCACATTTCGCGATAATACAAAACGTGCTGCCTTTCTTTGAACTTTTTCGACCCACTTCGTCAGTCCTATCAGGTAAGGATCCCACACTGCTCAGCAGTATTTTAAAAGAGGAAAGACAAGCGTAGTGTAGGCAGTCTCCTTAGTAGGTCTGTTACATTTTCTACGTGTCCTGCCAATAAAACGCAGTCTTCGGTTAGCCTTCCCCACAACATTTTCTATGCGTTCTTTGCAATTTTAGTTGTTCGTAATGGTAATACCTAGGTATTTAGTTGAATTTACGGCTTTTATATTAGACTGATTTATCGTGTAACCGAAGTTTAACGAGTTCCTTTTAGAACTCATGTGGATGACCTCACACTTTTCGTTATTTAGGGTCAACTGCAACTTTTCGCACCATTCAGGTATCTTTTCTAAATCGTTTTGCAGTTTGTTTTGATCTTCTGATGACTTTAGTAGTCGATAAACGACGGCGACGTCTGCAAACAACCGAAGACGGCTGCTCAGATTGTCTCCCAAATCGTTTATATAGATAAGGAACAGCAAAGGGCCTGTAACACTACATTGGGGAACGCCTGAAATCACTTCTCTTTTACTCGATGACTTTCCGTCACTTATTACTTACTGTGACCTCTCTGACAGGAAATCACGAATACAGTCACATAACTGAGACGATATTCCATAAGCAAGCAATTTCACTACGAGCCGCTTGTGCGGTACAGTGTCAAAAGCGTTCCGGAAATCCAGAAATATGGAATCGATCTGAAATCCCTTGTCAATAGCACCCAGTAGTTCATGTGAATAAAGAGCTAGTTGTGTTTCACAAGAACGATGTTTTCTAAACCCATGTTGACTGTGTGTCATTAGACCGTTTCCTTCGAGGTAATTCATAAAGTTTGAACACAATATATGTTCTAAAATCCTGCTGCATATCGACGTTAACAATATTGGCCTGTAGTTTAGTGGATTACTCCTACTACCTTTCTTGAATATTGGTGTGACCTGTCCATCTTTCCAGTCTTTGGGTACGGATCTTTCGTCGAGCGAACGGCTGTATATGATTGTTAAGTATGGAGCTAATTCATCAGCATACTCTGAAAGGAACGTAATTAGTATACAGTCTGGACCAGAAGACTTGCTTTTATTAAGTGATTTGAGTTGCTTCACTACTCCGAGGATATTTACTTCTACGTGACTCATTTAGGCAGCTGTTCTCGATTCGAATTCTGGAATATTTACTTCGTCTTTTGTGAAGGCCTGGTCGAATGAATCCCGTTTATTGTTAAACCAGGTCAGCGGTCGTGTCCAGGTACGCCGTCATCTAGGCAAACGGCTGCTCGCAACATGCAGCGCGCCACGGATGCAGGTCGGTGGGAGCAGTACTATGTTATGGGGGACATTCGTCTGGGCTTCTACGGAACCTGCAGTAGTAATCTAAGTCACCATGACAGCTGTGCACAATGTGAACATTATTAGTGACCGCCTGTACCCCCCTATGCTTGATGTCATCCCAATCACCGATGTAAACTTCCAGCAGTATAACTGTGCGTGTCACAAGGCCACAGTCGTGATGCAGCTGTTTGAGGAGCATAATAGTGAACTTAGGTTGATATCTTGGGAAACAAATTCGGCTTATCTGAATCCTCTGGGACGCTATCGGGCGCCAGCTACCCAACCACAAATCAACCGCCAGTAAATTACGGGAAGTGTAAACCTATCAAGTACTCGTCGAATCTATGGCACGCAGAATCACTGCTGAGCTGCGTTCCAGAGGTGGACCAACACGCTTTTAAGTATGTAGATTTTGGCTCATTGTGTTTTATTGTTATTATCGTCATCTAATTTATTATAGTGAAAACACAGCTCTAATTTCTTTTTAATATTGCAATATTTACAACGTAAGAACGGTGCCTAGAGTTTTTTTCTTTCAAGTTCTTCGAGAAATTATGACTTCTGTCAGTTGCGGATTCTGTCAGGAACCTAGTTCCTGTCTGTATCAGACAACTTGGAATCATTTATTTGTTGTAGGGATTTCATTTCCAGCGGAAAGACTATTTTCAAAAGCTGGTGTACTGATTTCCGCTCAAAGAAGTAGGTGAAAAGCAGAACACAGTAAAAAATTAATTATTTTAAGTTCTTTAGAAAATGACTTTTGGAACTGATAACTTTTCATTTATATTATTTGTATTTAGAGTGACGTTTTCTATTTTTTCATATGCTGTAGTAACTTTATTTCATTTTTTCCTAATATCTCTCTATTTATATGTAAATAATGTATAATCAAATTTAGTTTCCCTTAATTTTCTTATTAATTCATAAAATCCACTCCACATAATTTTAAATACACATGCAGTCTTAATTAACCCGAATTTTAAAACAAAAGTTTTAGCACTGCTATCCGAAATATCGATAACTTCGTCCCATGTGTCTTTTATATCGATGTTTACGCCGTGGTGTGTGATTAAGTCGAATATCGATACTAAGCTTTCGATTTTCCATCCCTAGTATAAATGGGTCCGCCGCTCGTGGTCTCGCGGTAGCGTTCTCGCTTCCCGAGCGCGGGGTCCCGCTTTCGATTCCCGGCGGGATCAGGGATTTTCACCTGCCCCGAGATGACTGTGTGTTGTTGTGTCGTCTTCATCATCATCATTCATCCCCATTACAGTCGGAGGAAGGCAACGGCAAACCACCTCCACGAGGACTTGCCTAGTACGGCGGTGCGTGTCTCCCGCATCGTTCCCCAACGCTCTGTCAAGAAGCGTGGGACTTCATTTCCAGTATAAATGGCAAACAGTGAGTGTATTGCACACAGCTTGCTCAAGTTGAACAATGCAGTACTTGCTGCTACTTCGCTACGCTGTTTTAAGATCTCGGGAGGTTGGCTTCCGATTTTTGGCGATTTCTGCCGTCTTTTGGCTGGTTTCAGGTCTTCATTTTTCAACTGTTTTTCATGGATATAGCAGAATAAGTGGAAGTAAGTTATAGATCAATTTTCAACATCTTTCGGAACATTTTGATGACATTGACCGCAGCTAGCTTGTTTTTGCGAGTGCTCACACCCATTCAAAAACCCTGCCAGCGTACGCTACTTCTGCGAGCTGACAAATTTTGCTTCACCCCCTTACTCTCCAGACGTGTCACCCAGCGACTTCTCTTTTCTCGGATGAAGAAGCCTTTGCGTGGCAAGCAACTCCAGAATGACGACGAAATGATTTTCAAGATGGAACGTTTCCTCAACAGCCCAAGTGAAGATTTCTACAATCAAGGTCTTCTCCAAGCAATTCAATATTGTAAAAAAAAAAAAAAAAAGCGAAGAAAGTGCATTAGAGTCGTTGAACTCGGCAAGTAGAGCAAAGGTTAGATTTTACAGTCCGTCTACATTGCGACGAATGGTTGACAAAGATGCTTCGAGCATGGTAATTCTCAAGGAACCATGCAATCCGTAGCGATTTTGGAAATCCACGCCGAAGTTACACAGGCTGCCAAAAAAGCAAAGCAACCAGAATACATCGTCGGACATCACATTAGCTTCGTACACGTACACCCCATCCGCGGGTATGTAAATGCTTACAGCTGCAATTCTCTGTGATAGGTAGAACGTCTCCAGGATGCGTTAGGGTAGTTCCTGTGTAGTGTTGTTCCTCGGCGTCGCCGGACATAACGGGGCGTGAACACTCGGGTGTTGAGAGATCACTGTGCAGAATACGGACAGTGACCCAATGTTGGACTGCGTGGGAACATGACAGCAGCCATATTTGTCGCCAAGGTTATTAGCCGTATTCGTCTGACCATCACAAGGGGTATCGCCGTATTGTGCACCAAGCATACCGTAGCTCTTATCAGCGCCTGCCATCCGTGAACAAGTAATGCACTCGCTACAACATTCATCCTACACCATTCGTCGGAGGCTAGCAGCAGCCTGACTAGGGAATTACTGTCCCATCGCAGCACAGTACAAACGTCTAGAATAATGCTTTGACCGAAAAGTATGGACTACTGACGAACGGCGTTGCATTGTGTTCATCAATGGATCGCGGTTCTGCACTACCCCGTATGACCACTGTCAGCGACTGGGTGGTGACCTGGGGAGATGTGCTACTCCAGGCGTCCGTGAGAGGAACCGTGGGGTATGACTTCATGTCACAGCTGGTAGTGATTGAGGGTACTATGACAGCACAGCGGTATACGTCACAGATATCCTGCGTCCCCCTATGTCACCTCTCATGTGGCAGTATCATCGTGCTATTTTTCAACAGTACAACGCTCGTCCACACGTGGCATTTGTCTCTATCAACTTTTTGCGTGATATTGGGGTACTCCCGCAGCCAGGAGGATGCTTGGATCTATCACCGACAGAAATGGACCACCACAGACGTCAACTCCATCCAGGGACCAGCATCCAGGACACGAAGCACCAGCAACAAAAATTGTGGGCCAGCTTGCCTCGGGTGAGGATACAAACGATCACACACTTTCCAACCGAATCAGGGCTTGCATCCAATCACTGAAATATCATCGCATCCCCTCTCAACCTATGAATTTCCTATTCGCTTCCTCTTTCCCATCTGGGTGCTTCACTTTCTTTGTCAGGCGGTGTAAATCAATACAAGTTCAGTCTCCTAACTACCTCCTTACTTCGAATCATTAAGCCTTCATTCACAGACCAAGATCGGCTTCACGATCCTTCAGATTAATAGTTTGCACGTGAACTTCCGTCACCTCACTCGACAGAACGTGGCGTCTCTATATTATCAGTTCAGCGATCAAACCGTCAATAGATTAGCTCCAAGCCGCTGAGCGAAATAATCCAGCGACTGAGGCTCTGGAGTAGCAATCGCTATAAGCTTCTCTCAACGTTAAAGTGAATTTGCTGTCACGACAGATTCCGTTCCTTATCTTTATCAACCAAGCTATGTTTGTATGAATGACCTTACTGTCAAACAAAAGAAAAGAGGCCGCAAAAGCTTACCGTCTCTTCCCTTTGAGGTATTCATAACATATACACCAAACCTTCAGCTACGTATATAGTTGGTTGCCTTGGAACGATAAGAACGCTGTGGTCAGGTCGTTCCTTTTTATTATTATTATTAAGTATGCACGCTGGCTTACAAAAAGTAAAAGTTGTATTACGATATATAATTTGCTGTCAAATGTACAGTTTGGTTTTAGAAATGGTTTAACAACTGAAAATGCTATATTCTCTTTTCTATGTGAGGTTTTGGACGGATTAAATAAAAGGTTGCGAACGCTAGGTGTTTTCTTTGATTTAACGAAGGCTTTTGACTGTGTTGACCACAAAATATTACTGCAGAAGTTGGACCATTATGGAGTAAGGGGAGTAGCTTACAATTGGTTCGCCTCTTACTTTAAGAACAGAAAGCAGAAGGTAATTCTCCGCAATATTGAGAGTGGTAGTAATGTTCAGTCCCAATGGGGCACTGTTAAGTGGGGCGTTCCTCAAGGGTCGGTGCTGGGGCCACTGCTGTTTCTTATTTATATAAATGATATGCCTTGTAGTATTACAGGTGATTCAAAAATATTTCTGTTTGCTGATGACACCAGCTTGATAGTGAAGGATCTTGTGTGTAATATTGAAACAGTAACAAATAATGTAGTTCATGAAATAAGTTCGTGACTTGTGGAAAATAATTTGATGCTAAATCACAGTAAGACTCAGTTTTTACAGAGTCTAACTCACAATTCAACAAGAACCGATATTTTGATCAGACAGAATGGGTGACGGAACAGTTCAAGTTCCTAGGCGTTCGCATAGATAGTAAGCTGTTGTGGAAAGCCCATGTTCAGGATCTTGTTCAGAAACTAAATGCTGCTTTATTTACCATTAGAACAGTATCTGAAATAAGTGACACTTCAACACGAAAAGTAGTCTACTTCGCATATTTTCATACGCTTATGTCGTATGGTATTATTTTTTGGGGTAATGCTTCTGATTCAAAAAGGGTTTTTATGGCTCAAAAACGGGCTGTTCGAGCTATATGTGGTGTAACTTCGAGAACCTCTTGTCGACCCCTATTCAATAGTCTGGGAATTCTGACATTGCCCTCACAGTATATATTTTCTTTAATGTCGTTTGTTGTTAGCAATATTAGCCTATTCCCAAGAGTTAGCAGCTTTCACTCGGTTAATACTAGGCAGACATCCAATCTGCATGTGGAATGCACTTCCTTGTCTCTTGTGCAGAAAGGAGTGCAGTATTCTGTTGCATCCATAAGCTACCACAAGAACTCAAAAATCTTAGCAGTAGCCCAAACTCTTTTAAGTCTAAACTGAAGTGTTTCCTCATGGCTCACTCCTTCTATTATGTCGAGGAGCTCCTTGAAGAGCTAAAAAATTAAGCAAATTCCAGTGTTACAGTGTTGATTTTCTTTATTTAAATTTACGACTTGTCACCTGAATATTTTTTTTTTATATTTCATTTTATCTGTTTCTAATATCGTGTTATAATTTCATGTATTGACTCGTTCCATGACCATGGAGACTTCTCCTTAATACAATAAATAAATAAATCATGTGACATTTAACGGAAAAAGAGAAACGTGCAAAAAAGAAATTTTTTGGAACTGATGGAGTCAGCTTACTCATTCTTGACACATATGAGCGTATAAATCTTAGTTACGTGGCTGTCCTTGTAACGTACTCATTTATGCAATAATTAACTGAACAGACAGCATAACCTTGAAATGTCTCGTTGGCGCCACGTAATAGCATTATCAACCTTGCAACGTGACAAACACGAGATAAGAACATTGTTCACTTATCACAATTCGTGTTGAACAGAGTGCGTCTTGTAAGCTTTTCATCTCAAATATTTATTCTGCGTTCCTTTTTATGCAATAGTAGGTAACGTTATTCTGCTGACATTCTGATGTAGTTCATAAATTAATGAC
Organism: Schistocerca cancellata; assembly: GCF_023864275.1. Taxonomy (NCBI): domain Eukaryota; kingdom Metazoa; phylum Arthropoda; class Insecta; order Orthoptera; family Acrididae; genus Schistocerca; species Schistocerca cancellata. Next base: position 150,050,401 of record NC_064631.1, on the reverse strand, counting down.
TACAGCGAAGTAGTGTTGCTATCTTTGTTTTACAATGAATGTAGTACAGGTAGCAAAAATGTGTTTCCATCTGAAACGTCACTGATTTCTGGGAAGGAAGCTACAGCGAATGTCACCCAAAAATTCGATGTATTTTCATGCAGTAAATGCACCCATGCCGAACGTTACTCATTCTTGACGCATTCGTAGCACGTAAATCTTAGTTACGTGTAGACTCTTCTGAAAATAGCTTGTTGGAAAGTGGCATGTCGTTTAAACACTCTCCTGATGAACCACTTTGCTGAAGTGAGGTAACATCTTATTGCCATTAGTGGAAACGGAAATGGCATCGATGTCTACCACCTCGTAATAATTATGAGAACTTGTGCACCTTTCTAGGTAAACAGCAGAACTAACTCATCCAATTTAGACAAAAAATATTATGGTTCACAAACCTGTCAGTCATTCTTACATTCGGACGTAAACCTACAAAAAAAATGCAAAGTTGTTAGTGAAGAAAAACTCTGTAAGAAATTCATCATGATTTTGGAGCCTATGTTTCCTGGCAAGGAGACCAGATACGAAGAGAGGGAAGAGGTCATTAGCGATGAATAACGACGCTGTTAGGAAAGGACAGCGAATGAAATCAGCTATGGCCTGCTCAAAGGAACAGCTTGGACATTGCAGAAGTAATTTAGGAGCTTCACGAGGGCCGAACGGGTCTTTTAATCCCGCAACTTACGAAGGCGAGGCCAACGTCTTTCTCTATTTCTTTCTTTTTATTTGTTGGCCTTTGGCGTTAGCCATGTAGGCAGGGAAGTGGGTATTAACAGAGTTGTTATTCAATATACAATACAGGCATTTTAAATTACACTGATACAGTTTATATTTCATGGCACATTTTGTGCAATTGAAATGAAACGGAATATTACGAAAACAGTGAGAAATAAATGTTTACTGGAACTGTAGGCAGCTATCCGCATATTTCGCATGTGAATATGTTGAACATATGAATTACAGAGAAGACTGCGCCGAAGACACCAATACTACCCCGCTGATACCCCTCTTGCTGACCACCGATGGATGGTTCAACGCAGTCCATGCGTCACACTTCTCACGATGGATTCCAATCAACGGAATTAATCATACGGCCTGTTGAGTATAGGGATCCCTTTGTGGTGAGATTTCCTCTGATTTACAGCTGTATATGCGCTTCTTGCAGAAACTGGGCAATACTGTCATATTTCGTCGTGGAAAACTGCCGAAACAGGTCTGTCACAGACTAATTAAATCCGTGAGAAGTTTGCGCTACTGTCTTTCGTAATCCGAATGCCCTAGTGTCACATTGTTGAGGTCTGTGACCTCATATGAATGTTCTTCGCAGTACGGAGAGGGCTGCACTTCCATCCTGTAAAGACGTGAAGGATAACAGCCGTGACCCTAATGTATGCGCGTCATTGTAGTGGCGAGTCGTCTAGATAGCTTTATCTGTAAAACCAGGCTTTTAGCGGAAGTTCGACTGCACTGCTGTATTAAGTCTTCCTTTCGACTGTTGTGATATCTGCCACCCTTCTGTGAGCATTCTTGAATGACTTGCTTGTTTACACTAACAACGAAATCCGTAAGCTGCAGGCAAGTGTAGTAAAGTTAGATCAACGTCTTAGCCAATCCACTAGCTCGCCAGTAAGAGGAAAAATCTAACTAAAACTTCTGTAGGTCGCCCACTCGCAAGCCGGCTCTTTCTCTGTCACGAACGGACTTGGGAACAGAAGATGGCAGATCAAAACATATTTTACGATGGATACTGATCTTTACGATGAAATGTTGACATCAGACATCGCACATGGATGTAGTACAGTTGAATTTCTGAATTCCGAGATCAAAGACTGGAAAAGATAAAAGCATTTTAAAGATTAAGATTAATCTGGTAGGGGGCACAATCACGATCAGAATACGCTACAATAATATCTTACAGGTCAGTTTTGATAGTTGTGTGCAACACAGTGTCCGCTTCCTTAGCTGAGTGGTGAGAGCAGCAGATTACCATGCTGGAGAGCTGGGTTTGATTCCTGATACTGCACGGAATTTTCCTTGGGCGGAGGACCAGAAAGATGTGCAGTCAGCCTCTTGAGATTAACTGAGGAGCTACTTGACCGAGCAGTAGCGTTTCCTAGGTCAAGAAACCCGGTAACGACCGGGAGAGCGATGTGCTGATCACATGCTTCTCCACAATTCATCAAATTCCGCCACTGGCATAGGATGACACGGCGGTCGGCTGGACCCGACTGGCCCGTCTAGGGCCAGAATTCAGATCCTATACAACACGTACGACTATTTAATAGCGAGCAATGATTTGCAAGAGAGTATTAAAGACAGTTGTGTTGAGGCTAGGTAAGCACACCGGGCAAAAAATTTAGTCACCCCCCACTCACACCACGCTCTTACCGACCAGCACAGCCTCTAGCCTTTATAATGACTCAGTTCGCCGAGGAAAGGAGTCCACAAGGCTCTTCAGGTACGCTTCATGCAGCCGAAACCTCTCATTGATAATTAGGTATCACAGAACTACCAAATTTCGGAGACGCTGATCGCTGTGATTCATTCACTGTCTCTAACAGTCTCTCGCATTTGCTATGCGATTATGTTCGGGTGATTTAGCAAACCAGCAGAGTTGAGATAGGGTGCCTGACGAGGAGAATACATCAAGTGCCATAAATCGATTTCCTAGAAACTTAGCTCAGTGCAGTAGGAGTCAAAATTAACGAACGCATGTCTCGGCTTATCCGAAGATATTTGGCCGTCGGTGAGAAAACGATAGTCAAAGTTTTCGAGGTCCTCTATGTTCCATTTAGCGAGTAAGTTTTTCAACTGAAGCAGTGACACAATGGCTAGTCACGGTTTCACACTTTGGGTCCCGAGTTCAAAACACGATTATTATTTTTATTTCTGTTATTCATTTATCTACCTATGTCCACAGAAGATTACAGCACAAACGATTTTCAGTGTATACTGAAATAATGTTGACCTCATTGTTCTACAAATTGTCTGCTGACTGAATTAAAGGAATTAATTAATTAATGAAAAAATTATTTGAAATTATTTTCGGCGAAATTCCTGTTGGTGTACCTTGATTCATAATCAACCGCAAGCGCCAGTTTCCGGAAAAGCGACCCGTTATGTGTAGTTTAAGGGAAATTTTTGCGAATGCCTGAAATCTTCAGCAGTGTTGACGGTGTTTCTTTCCCCAATAAGATTCATACGAAGAAATGTCAGTGTCGCAAACTTACTGCGCATGATACACGTGGTGTCCGGAATTTCTATGGTCCGACTGTTTCTACAATCGGTATCATCCTAGGAAATACACCAAATCTTCCTAATAAACAATAAAACACAGGAATGAAATATAAGGATATGACAATTTAACAAGATTTTAACTCCTGAAAAAACTGTTAACGCATGTATTATGCAATAAACGTTTGACACTTACTGTGAATTACAGTTATTTTACAAACGCCCTTATATTCCCTAATTTGATCAAAAAACATTCGTGTGGTAACCTTCTGCGGACATGGATAGATCAATGAAAAAGTAAATCAGAATGAAATCAGATAAACTGATAATCGGGTTTCGAACACGAGGAGCGACTGTGCCACCACTTCGGTTGAGATTATTGAGCGCTAAAATGCACATAAAGTATACTGAAAACTTTGACCGTCGTTTTTTTCAGAATGTAAGGGTAAGACGTAACACGTGTTCTCTTATTTTGACCTCTCTTTCACTGACCGAAACTTCTGTGAAATCAGGTAATGGCACTTGCCGTGTTCTCCTCCTGGGTGGCAAATCAGGAGCCGTACGAACACGGCTGTTGTCTTAGGAGAAGGAAGTATTCACAGCATACTTATCATAAAGATGTACCACAAAGGTCAACTCTTGGCACTTAGAACGTTGAACCAACATACGGAAACCTGAATGAGTCGGCTCAAGTCACGGTAAGAAAAGCACACCTGACACATCATCCACCTTCAGTTACACTATCCACACACAGCAGATTAAATGCCTCATTGGGCCGTCAGTGCACTCGGCGCCTTGAATAATTTGAAAAAGAATAAAATCGCGACTCATCTGACCACATTATCGTCTTGCTCAGTTACTATCAAGCTTTTGTGTTGCTTGGCCCATTGAAGACATTGAGCTTTACGAAGGGCGTTTGATAATTAATGCTGCATTTTTTTCTCGGATAATTTCAGTTCAAAAAATGCGACGTGTGTTGTGGGACGTCATGGAATATTCCCGCTTCAGCCCCCACATTTTCATGAAGTTCCGATAAATGGATGGCGGCGCTATACATAGCCTTCAAATTTGCGTCTGTAACGGAGGTGTGCTCCAAGCAGAGATATGTCACTGACTTTCTTTTGCAGGAAAACCAAAGCATCGCAGTTATTCACAGGCGCATGCGCAATGTCTACAGACACCAGACAGTGAACAAAAGCACGGTGAGTCGTTGGGCGAGGCGTCTGTCACCATCGCTACAAGATCTTGCAAACCTGTCCGATCCTCGGTGCCGAATGGCTTCACATAACTGTGTTGTTGTTGTTGTTATTGTTGTTGTTGTGTCTTCAATCCAGAGACTGGTTTGCTGCAGCTCTCCTTGCTACTCTATCCTGTGCAAGCATCTTCATCTCCCAGTACCTGCTGCATCCTACATCCTTCTGAATCTGTTTAGTGTATTCATCTCTTGGTCAGCCTCTACGATTTTTACCCTCCACGCTGCCCTCCAATACTAAATTGGTGATCCCTTGATGCCTCAGAATATGTACTACCAGTCGATCCCTTCTTCTAGTCAAGTTGTGCCACAAACTTCTCTTCTCCCCAATTCTGTTCAATACCTCATTAGTTATGTGATCTACCCATCTAATCTTCAGCATTCTTCTGTAGCACCACATTTCGAAAGCTTCTATTCTCTTCTTGTTTAAACTATTTATCGTTTATGTTTCACTTCCATACATGGCTACACTCCATACAAATACTTTCAGAAACGACTTCCTGACACTTAAATCTATACTCGATGTTAACAAATTCCTCTTCTTCAGAAACGCTTTCCTTGCCATTGCCAGTCTACATTTTATATCCTCTCTACTTCGACCATCATCAGTTATTTTGCTCCCCAAATAGCAAAACTCCTTTACTACTTTAAGCGTCTCATTTCCTAATCTAATTTCCTCAGCATCACCAGACTTAATTTGACTACATTCCATTATCCTCGTTTTGCTTTTGTTGTTCATCTTATATCCTCCTTTCAAGACACTGTCCATTCCGTTCAACTGCTCTTCCAAGTCCTTTTCTGTCTCTGACAGAATTACAATGTCATCGGCGAACCTCAAAGTTTTTATTTCTTCTCCATGGATTTTAATTCCTACCCAGAATTTTTCTTTTATTTCCTTTACTGCTTGCTCAATATACAGATTGAATAACATTTTGACTAAAGTTCAGTCTTGATCACTCATGTATGTTTTAATGACATAGGTAACCGGTTTCGGTTCTTTCTACAGAACCATCATCAGGCCCATGGCTCCCTTAGGATGGTAGGCGGAGCTCTCCTCGCTGCTACGCGGTCAGGAGTTGATGGGTCTGATGATGGTTCTGTAGAAAGAACCGAAACCGGTTACCTATATCATTAAAACATACATGAGTGATTAAGACTGAACTTTAGTCAAAATATAACAATTAATTGATCACTGCTTTCCAAAAATGTTTACCAAGATTGAATAACATCGGGGAGAGGCTACAACCCTGTCTCACTCCGATCCCAACCACTGCCTCCCTTCCATGCCCCTCGACTCTTATAACTGCCATCTGGTTTCTGTGCAAATTGTAAATAGCTTTTCGCTCCCTGTATTTTACCCCTGCCGTCTTCAGAATATGAAAGAGTATTCCAATCAACATTGCCAAAAACTTTCTCTAAGTCTACAAACGCTAGAAACGTAGGCTTGCCTTTCCTTAATCTGTTTTCTAAGGTAAGTCGTAGGGTCAGTATTACATAACTGTGAGTCCTCCAATGCTGGAACCGCAGACACTCTCATTCGAGGTGATCGACGGATTACAATCACACACCTCGCTGATCAGCTAGATGTCTCTGTTCGTAATGCTGACACACTCGTCCACCAGTTGGGGTACTCAAAGGTTTGTGCCCGCTGGCTTCCTAGCCGCCTAACGGAAGACAAAGAACAACGCAGCACTATCTGTTTGGTCCAATGAAGGATGCTGTCCGCGGTCGAAAGAGAACGAGGATGATGAGAACGTCATTGATGCCGCATTACGTTTCCTCTGACGTCGTCCAGCAGAGCGGTATCATGCGAACATACAGGTCTCCCAAGTAAGATGGCTACGGCCTTGGCATTGATCGGAGATTATGTTGAAAAATACTGTTTTGTAGCCAGAAAAATGGGGAATGATATGGTGTATTGCAGTCCTGATTGAAACTGTGGTGTCACCGCCAGACACCACACTTGCTAGGTGGTAGCTTTAAATCGGCCGCGGTCCATTAGTACATGTCGGACCCGCGTGTCGCCACTGTCAGTAATTGCAGACCGAGCGCCACCACACGGCAGGTCTAGAGAGACGTACTAGGACTCGGCCCAGTTGTACGACGACTTTGCTAGCGACTACACTGACGAAGCCTTTCTCTCATTTGCCGAGAGATAGTTAGAATAGCCTTCAGCTAAGTCCATGGCTATGACCTAGCAAGGCGCCATTAACCATTTCTAGAGAGAGCCTCACTTGTATCATCAAGAATGCTGTATACAAATGATGGATTAAAGTTAAGTATTCCAGCAGCTACGTACTTTTCTTTATAGCATTCATTACGTATCCTGTTTCAGACTTACGCAAGCCTGCGTGAATTAAACGCGTGCCTTTCGGTTACCCGTCACTGTGGACTGGCTGTCTTGTCAGTCCACTACAGAAACCAACCGACTTTCGGAAAAAAAATTGTTGCATTCCTTGCTAAACGTCCCTCGTATGCGTCACAGTGATCAATGGCCTTTTGCGAGGTTTCCGAAACCATATGTCCACTGCATGCAGTTCTCTCTGGTACTTTTTGAGGCGGACCCACATTCACTGACAGCAGTAATTCCTGCCGGGTTAGAAATCTGTTGTCTTTAACACTCGTCTCTGGGCGCTGTCGACCACTGTCTTAACAAAAAATGGTTCAAGTGCCTCTGAGCACTATGGGACTTAACATCTGAGGTCATCAGTCCCCTAGAACTTAGAACAACTTAAACCTAACTAACCTAAGGACGTCACACACATCCATGCCCGAGGCAGGATTCGAACATGCGACCGTAGCGGTCGCGCGGTCCCAGACTGAAGCGCCTAGAACCGCTCGGCCACTCCGGCCGGCTCACTGTTTACACGCCGTGTTACATGGCTGCGAGTGGGATATCATTTCTTGTGGAACTGTTGGACAGTGTGCGTTGGTACACCCAAAAAACGGGCAGCTTCATTCAGGGTGCGGTCATGGGCACGTCCAAACACGATAGCACCTGTTTCACCGTATTTCGGGAGAACTGCCGGATGCAACAGCTAGCTGCCACGATATTTCCGTGCAGAGTCTTCTACCCATCCTCAGATGAGCAGAGAACATGCCCTGAGCTCACTTATTGAAGACCCCGGCGACATATGCCTGATATTTTCAACTGGCGCTGCGCATGCCGTTCTGTTTCAAGTCTGTGCTCTGCGCCGCACGTCCTCCGTGGTGAAAAAAGATAAACTAGCAGGAGGGCGGCGATTACGCAGAGAACGATGTTTTTCTGTGATAGGGTCTCGTACAGAATTTAGTTGGACGCCACTGTCTCGATTGATAAGGGATTCTCATAGTCTCGTTTCCACTGATTCATTGACGATGGAGCTCGAAAAGCACAGAGAGAGCTACAGACGTACGAACGACGGAACAAAGAAGAGTTTGAGGCCTTCAAAACGACTGCTTGTCTATCATGTAACTGCAGTATTTCATCGAAACTAGGCAGACTGTTAAAGATATAAAGTTAAAAGTAGTCTTTCGTCCTCCTTCCAGAACCTCGGCTCTGAGCTCGGCTTTTGAGCTCTGTCAAAGACGACATGGGGTTGCGCAAGCCAGGTGTTTACTGGATTCCGTGCGGATGCGGTAAACCTTATATAGGGCAAACGACGCCCACTATGCAGGGACGCATTATACAACATCAACGCCATACTCGCCACCTCCAAGCCAATAAGACCGCTATCGCCGAACAACGTTCTCGTATTTCCACTGGCCATTTTGAAAGTAACGTGTAACATTTCTACTTAAACTCGTATTTCCATGTATCTGGTTGGACCTCAAAAATTGGTATAAAACTTATTTTAATATGGAAATACGTAAGTCTCAGTGCATGGCACCAGAACTGATGAAATTTCTGAACGGGAATACGTCCATGAAATCCAGACTAACAGGACATCAACATCAAACAATTTGCCTGCGAGAGAGTAGCCTGTTCAAAAATGGCTCTGAGCACTATGGGACTCAACTGCTGAGGTCATAAGTCCCCTAGAACTTAGAACTACTTAAACCTAACTAACCTAAGGACATCACACACATCCATGCCCGAGGCAGGATTCGAACATGCGACCGTAGCGGTCGCGCAGTTCCAGACTGTAGCGCCTAGAACCGCTCGGCCACTCCGGCCGGCTCACTGTTTACACGCCGTGTTACATGGCTGCGAGTGGGATATCATTTCTTGTGGAACTGTTGGACAGTGTGCGTTGGTACACCCAAAAAACGGGCAGCTTCATTCAGGGTGCGGTCATGGGCACGTCCAAACACGATAGCACCTGTTTCACCGTATTTCGGGAGAACTGCCGGATGCAACAGCTAGCTGCCACGATATTTCCGTGCAGAGTCTTCTACCCATCCTCAGATGAGCAGAGAACATGCCCTGAGCTCACTTATTGAAGACCCCGGCGACATATGCCTGATATTTTCAACTGGCGCTGCGCATGCCGTTCTGTTTCAAGTCTGTGCTCTGCGCCGCACGTCCTCCGTGGTGAAAAAAGATAAACTAGCAGGAGGGCGGCGATTACGCAGAGAACGATGTTTTTCTGTGATAGGGTCTCGTACAGAATTTAGTTGGACGCCACTGTCTCGATTGATAAGGGATTCTCATAGTCTCGTTTCCACTGATTCATTGACGATGGAGCTCGAAAAGCACAGAGAGAGCTACAGACGTACGAACGACGGAACAAAGAAGAGTTTGAGGCCTTCAAAACGACTGCTTGTCTATCATGTAACTGCAGTATTTCATCGAAACTAGGCAGACTGTTAAAGATATAAAGTTAAAAGTAGTCTTTCGTCCTCCTTCCAGAACCTCGGCTCTGAGCTCGGCTTTTGAGCTCTGTCAAAGACGACATGGGGTTGCGCAAGCCAGGTGTTTACTGGATTCCGTGCGGATGCGGTAAACCTTATATAGGGCAAACGACGCCCACTATGCAGGGACGCATTATATAACATCAACGCCATACTCGCCACCTCCAAGCCAATAAGACCGCTATCGCCGAACAACGTTCTCGTATTTCCACTGGCCATTTTGAAAGTAACGTGTAACATTTCTACTTAAACTCGTATTTCCATGTATCTGGTTGGACCTCAAAAATTGGTATAAAACTTATTTTAATATGGAAATACGTAAGTCTCAGTGCATGGCACCAGAACTGATGAAATTTCTGAACGGGAATACGTCCATGAAATCCAGACTAACAGGACATCAACATCAAACAATTTGCCTGCGAGAGAGTAGCCTGTTCAAAAATGGCTCTGAGCACTATGGGACTCAACTGCTGAGGTCATAAGTCCCCTAGAACTTAGAACAACTTAAACCTAACTAACCTAAGGACGTCACACACATCCATGCCCGAGGCAGGATTCGAACATGCGACCGTAGCGGTCGCGCGGTCCCAGACTGAAGCGCCTAGAACCGCTCGGCCACTCCGGCCGGCTCACTGTTTACACGCCGTGTTACATGGCTGCGAGTGGGATATCATTTCTTGTGGAACTGTTGGACAGTGTGCGTTGGTACACCCAAAAAACGGGCAGCTTCATTCAGGGTGCGGTCATGGGCACGTCCAAACACGATAGCACCTGTTTCACCGTATTTCGGGAGAACTGCCGGATGCAACAGCTAGCTGCCACGATATTTCCGTGCAGAGTCTTCTACCCATCCTCAGATGAGCAGAGAACATGCCCTGAGCTCACTTATTGAAGACCCCGGCGACATATGCCTGATATTTTCAACTGGCGCTGCGCATGCCGTTCTGTTTCAAGTCTGTGCTCTGCGCCGCACGTCCTCCGTGGTGAAAAAAGATAAACTAGCAGGAGGGCGGCGATTACGCAGAGAACGATGTTTTTCTGTGATAGGGTCTCGTACAGAATTTAGTTGGACGCCACTGTCTCGATTGATAAGGGATTCTCATAGTCTCGTTTCCACTGATTCATTGACGATGGAGCTCGAAAAGCACAGAGAGAGCTACAGACGTACGAACGACGGAACAAAGAAGAGTTTGAGGCCTTCAAAACGACTGCTTGTCTATCATGTAACTGCAGTATTTCATCGAAACTAGGCAGACTGTTAAAGATATAAAGTTAAAAGTAGTCTTTCGTCCTCCTTCCAGAACCTCGGCTCTGAGCTCGGCTTTTGAGCTCTGTCAAAGACGACATGGGGTTGCGCAAGCCAGGTGTTTACTGGATTCCGTGCGGATGCGGTAAACCTTATATAGGGCAAACGACGCCCACTATGCAGGGACGCATTATACAACATCAACGCCATACTCGCCACCTCCAAGCCAATAAGACCGCTATCGCCGAACAACGTTCTCGTATTTCCACTGGCCATTTTGAAAGTAACGTGTAACATTTCTACTTAAACTCGTATTTCCATGTATCTGGTTGGACCTCAAAAATTGGTATAAAACTTATTTTAATATGGAAATACGTAAGTCTCAGTGCATGGCACCAGAACTGATGAAATTTCTGAACGGGAATACGTCCATGAAATCCAGACTAACAGGACATCAACATCAAACAATTTGCCTGCGAGAGAGTAGCCTGTTCAAAAATGGCTCTGAGCACTATGGGACTCAACTGCTGAGGTCATAAGTCCCCTAGAACTTAGAACTACTTAAACCTAACTAACCTAAGGACATCACACACATCCATGCCCGAGGCAGGATTCGAACCTGCGACCGTAGCGGTCGCGCAGTTCCAGACTGTAGCGCCTAGAACCGCTCGGCCACTCCGGCCGGCAAGAGTAGCCTGTTTTCAATGAAATTTATGTATGCTATTTGACTGCAAAACAAATTATTCATATTGAAATGTTGGCCCTGAATACTGTTAAGCTTTATGTTTAGTCTTGCAGGCAATGACTGTACGAGAACTGTTAATTTAATTACACGACAAATAAACGCCGGCCGGTGTGGCCGTCCGGTTCTAGGCGCTTCAGTCTGGAACCGCGTGACCGATACGGTCGCAGGTTCGAATCCTGCCTCGGGCATGGATGTGTGTGATGTCCTTAGGTTAGTTAGGTTTAAGTAGTTCGAAGTTCTAGGGGACTGATGACCACAGATGTTAAGTCCCATAGTGCTGAGAGCCATTTGAACCATTTTTTGACAAATAAACATAAAATTTCACGCATCTGAGTTCGTGATAAAACTGCTTGAAAACTCACAAGTAGCACTTTACTGAGATCTTCTACTGGCATTAAGCCTATATCATTTCACAAATAGCTCTCTGACAATCACTGTGCCTTACAATGCACATGAACCTTCATGGTAATTAAATTCAAATGGCTTCAAATGGCTCTGAGCACTATGGGACTTAACATCTGAAGTCATCAGTCCCCTAGTAATTAAATTAATTAGCCTACCTGTGCCCAAGGAACGCTCCTGTGTTCTGCAACTTGTCACTATTAAGAAAACGATGAAACTGTCAGCAAAAAAAAAAAAAAATTCATTTGCGATGAGCAATGCAAGGCGGTATCTTCTCACTTTTCATAAAAATGTTTCTGCAGCACACAACTCGCGATGTGGAATCCGAGTATATAAACGCATTCATAAAGGTAAAGAATGTAAAATGAGCAACAAAACTTAACGAATGAAAATGAGAAAACAGACTCCAAGCATAATTATGCCTCATTAAGCCAGAACGACAATACACATCTTCGTAAAGTTCTCATAACTAGACAAGTTAGTAAAATATTCCTTAACCATTTTCCTTGCATAATTAATTTCCTCGACAAATCCATGTGCTTCACTATAAAATTTCTACAGAAAACTTTAACCATTGTGTGTGTTGTGTATTGAACCAGGGACCTAGAAACGACGGAGACGCTACGTCTCTGCCGCAGCCCTCAATAGGCTACAGCAGTCCACGGGAACGTCTCATACCGAACGAGTATAACCCCAATGTTTGCTTGGTAGAGTAATTATGGTGTACGGGTATGTGGAGAAAGTGTTTGTGCAGCAATCGCCGACACAGTGTAACTGGGGCAGTATAGGTTGAAACAGCCCGCATTCGCCGAGGCAGATGGAAAACCGCCTTAAAAACCATCCACAGACTAGAATGAAATTTTTACTCTACAGCGGAGTGTGCGCTGATATGAAGTTTCATCCACAGACTGTCCGGCACACCGGGCCTCGACACTAATGCGTCGGGTGGGACCGGCACGCCTTCCCCTTCGGGAAGCAGCGCGTTAGACCGCGCGGCTAGCCGGGCTGGCGCTGCTAGCATACTTCACATACGACCAGAACCTCTTTGCATTTTCTGCCAGGTTCCTAGACAAAGTTTCGTTGTGGAAACTGTAATAAGCATCTCGCACTGAAGTCCGCGTTAAAGTTTAAGTTAGAATTAAGCTGGAGTTATTAGAGCTGCAGCCAGCATGAGTAAAGGAGTTGTTGTCTGTATGTAAATGTAGACGCAGATGTAAATAAAGTTTTGGTACCCACATATTTGCTTTCCTATTCGCTCACTACCTTGTCAAAAGATAAAAATCCTAAAACGTCTCCTGTTTGTGATGACATACATATCGATACTGTCTAACACACACTCACTGCTACTCTCTTCAAAAGCAATAACCTCTCTGACCAACATGTGTGGTCTCAGAAAGAAACTTACAAAGAATATGGTTATATCGATACTACAGAAGTTGAGTATATTTATCAAATTCACAACTTCATTCAAATTTATGGCCAAAACTACCTAAAAACTACCATGGTAAATAGAACAGTCCCCTTTCAGTTTGATGAAATACAAGGAACGTCAAACTTTTGGAACTCCACTATCAATGAATCAGTGGAACAAAACGACTATATGTATCCCTAATCAGTCGAGACGGCGCCTTACACTTACATTTTGCATGGAATCCTGCGTCAGAAAAACTTTGTGCTCAGCATAACCGACGTCGTTCTGCGACTTTATCGTGCGAAGACAATCGAACTGATATCGATGAGGCGAGCTTCCACCTCGAAGGACGCGCGGCGCAACGGTCAGATTTGCAGTAGAAGCGCATGCGCTGAAGTATCCCAACTGAATACACCACACGTGTGCCGGTGGTGTCTAAAATAAATGAGCTCAGAGCATTTTCGTCAGTATTCACATGAATATGGCCAGAAGGCTGCGCCGAAATATCGTAGCAGTTTGTTGCAGACATCCAGCAGTTCTCCCGAAATTTTATACAACAGTCTGCACGTCGGGGAAGTTTTAAATTTCACACGACAGCATCTTCCTGCCATTCTGTCACATCTCATCGCCGACCCATCTCAACGCATTAAATGCAAGCAACCACATTGTGCACACATACACCACTTCACTGCCATGGCTTGCGTCAGCGGTGGACGGTTACACAGACGCTTGGTTCCAGTCCTACCACATTTACAGTGCTCCAAGCGACTAGTGTTCTTTTCGAAGATGATTACTCCATCAACAAACTGTAAAGATAATTTCAGGACGTTCTTATTACTCATCGTATGAAAACATGCACGGCCACGCGGGATTAGCCGAGCGGTCTCAGGCGCTGCAGTCATGGACTGTGCGGCTAGTTCCGGCGGAGGTTCGAGTCCTCCCTCGGGCATGGGTGTGTGTGTGTGTGTGTGTGTGTGTGTTTGTCCTTAGGATAATTTAGGTTAAGTAGCGTGTAAGCTTAGGGACTGATGTCCTTGGCAATTAAGTCCCACAAGATTTCACACACACAAAACATGCACGACAAGGTCTACCGACAAATTTTCTTTGTGAAACTGACTTGAAATTGGATATTGTTTCGGCATTATTACCCAGATTTGGCCTTCCTATTCGGAACCTGATTTAGGAGAAAAATAACATTTGTTTGACCCTTGCTGACCTGACAATTCTGCTGCTGCCTACAGCTGTAAAATTGAAGAACACCACAATTTGTCACAATTTCGTCGAATGACCTACTCGTTAGCTTACAACAAGTTTGGAGTCTAAGCATATCTTTATATGAACTAAACTCCGTCCGAACAGGCCTTGGAAGGCCCAACGGTACCGACCGACAGCCGTGTCAACCTCAGGCCACAGGCGTCAACGGATGCGGATATGGACGGCCGTGTTGTCAGCAAACTGCTCCCCCGGCCGTACGTCAGTTTACGAGACCGACATCTTTACATAACAACATATATTTCTTGTGCAATTTTATGTATTAAATCAATATTTTGGAAAACCGAAAATGCGTATCGTTCGTGTCATCGAAACGCTCTGTTGGTCATTTAAAGGGAAATTAATCAGAAACATATAGAAATATTTATTTCTGTGGGCATGTTCGTTCATGAGACGGACTCAGGAAATGCGTCAGATATATGAGCATATCCAAGTGTTTACAGCCGTTAGTACTGCAGTCGAGTCAATTGAGGTTATTTATACGAAGGGACTTCAAAAAGTAAGTTGCACTTGTCCTCCCACGTTAAGACCACTGCGAAACAACAGATGTGCATTGTCAGAACAGAGTAGTTTTTCAGGTATCCTCCAGACATGTTTCTGCAGCGGTATGGACAACAGGTGCTTCACAGCGTGTGAGTGAAAGCAGGCGGCTAGGGGAAACGTATTCCAAAGTTGGAGTACGCGGGGCAGTACCGTTCTTGTGGTCAAAACGTCTAATTTGCACACAGATTCGCCGTTAAATTCTGCCGGTATATGGACGAAATGCAGTGCCACGCCCAGCTCTAGTGAAATGGTCCATCGGGGACTTGGCACTATGTCTGAGAACGTGTGGCTAACTCTGGCGTGGGCGGGCAGAACTTGGTGAGCCTGAGGGTGCGTGAACTCCACAGTGGGTAGGTCTGGCCAAGTGGAACCTTCTATGGGTTACAGATTACATCGCGTTGCCCAATATACAGGCACCAATGCTGAGTGATTAGCTAGGTGGCACAAGGTCCACATCCGTCCCTATGAGCACTGACTAGTAGACAGTGCTCCTCATTGATGGTCTACACCCCAAAGAAGAGAGTGATTTTGTACGGGCCCTGATCTGTAAATGGCTGTGGAGCTATATAGAACCAGCCATTATAACGAGTTTCACCAGATCAAACATTCCAGTTACCTCTCCAGAATTAAGTTTTCCAGTTACTGCGGTGCTGATTAGTCAGTCATGTAGCACTAGAACTAAGACGACACAAACGAATTGTCCATAGACATCTGCCTTGGTGCGAACAAGCCCATTTCCTGTGTGGCTGTACAATCCTGCACGGTTGTCCTCTCTGGTGCTAGCCTAATGAAATCTCTGAGATCCTCCAAAGCGTTGAGTATGGCCTCCCGAACCTGTGGACCCCATATTCGCATAGCAGTGGCTGGACCCGAGCAATGCGAGGAGCGAAATCACGGAGTGGTAAATTGCAGTCTCGATAGGCAACGTGCTGGTAGATGTTACTCCTTCTTATGTCAGCCATAACAATTTCTTCCACAAACAAACAACATTCCAATTCGATTTCCGAATGAGGATCCCGCTGTGTAAGCTTTCGTTTTACACGGAATGCAGATGGCCGTACCCTCATCTACTTTGTGTACCTGCGCTGAAGTGTTTGTCATTTGCATATCCAAGCATATAACACACATAAAGACAGTTTGGCGTGCGTTGCGTGCTGCCTTCGCGATGTTGCAGTTTTAAAATCAATGTAGCTCCCGTTTTTACATCTCACACAAAATTAGTACCACACACAGTGATTATTTCATCGTTCTGACTGAAGTTTTTCGGGTTTAGAATTGTGTTATATCGCAAATTTCGTGACACTGGTATTTACCAACTGGCCATAGCTTACACACGTGACACATAGCCACATCACTACTTCCGTAGGTAGCTGTTATTCTTGTGTCCTATCGCGCTCCGGCACAAACAAGATAAAGGTAATTGTGTCGAATCAGCTGCGTGGCACTCAGGTACGCAGCGTCATAAAGCTATGCCGAACTCAATTTTTATCTGCCGACGCGCGCGTGGCAGGAATGCATGCGGCGGGCAGAAAACCTCATTCGCACGCTGTCAAGTGGTGTAAACGCCAGCCGAAGATTAGCTGTTAGTGATTATACGAACTCTACAGAACTCCTCTAAAAATGTATAGTAGAAACATTACATTTGGACGAGGCACTGATACGTTGCTGCAATAGAAAGCTCCATCCTGCAGACCGAGTCTCAACCACTTCACCCTGTTCATCATCAGCAGCACCAGCAGCCATCCACTGTTGGTTCAGGGCGTCTTCTGGAATTTTCTATGCACTCGTAACAGTCTTTTGTTACCTCTTGGAATCCAGCAAACAAGGAACACGGTTCATCTCAAACAACAGCAATATCTACGGAGTGAACATTCATATGCGCGGAGCAGAATTTTTATAGCCGGTATACATTGCTTCCAATGTCACGTGACTGCATGCGACTTAATGTTTGCCCTTAAGGGGGAAGACCAGAGTGATGCTCGATTTTAGAACAGTATTCATGATTATTTGTCAGTAAAATAACAAACAAATTACAAAACTTACTTTAGGCTTCTTTGTACACCCTTAGCCGGCCGAAGTGGCCGTGCGGTTAAAGGCGCTGCAGTCTGGAACCGCAAGACCGCTACGGTCGCAGGTTCGAATCCTGCCTCGGGCATGGATGTTTGTGGTGTCTTTAGGTTAGTTAAGTTTAACTAGTTCTAAGTTCTAGGGGACTAATGACCTCAGAAGTTGAGTCCCATAGTGCTCAGAATCAACCATGTACACCCTTAAGATTGTATTATCTATTTTTTAAGTAAAAAACTTGCATCCACAGGACACTACACGACGTCGAAGGAAGGCCTTTGCGGAGTTAGAGGCTGGTTGGTGGGAGTTTTCAGCGCCACAATTTCCAACTTATAGTCGAGTCGGTGTACGTTGAGCCCTGACAGTTTCAGTGGGCTTGGCGCTGCAGCTACGCGCGCCTACATAAACCAGTCACGAAAGGCTATTTTGTAAACGCCCCTTTGGCAACGCCGCCGTGTTGTCACAGCTATATAGATGACTATTCTAATCTCTTGCAGCAGTTAGCGCTACGCAGCTGAAAGCTGCTAACAGCGCTCTTAGCTGCAAGGAATCTTTTTATGCCGACTCGATTATAGAACCAAATTTCGAAACGTACTTTGATATCGATATTTTCTAACGTAGGACGTAGGGATATTTAAACAAAATGGCTGCACTCTGAAATAAAAGTCAATTTTTTCTCCAAAAACGTAGTTATAAAAACTTGCACCGAAAATCGAATTTAAACTGTATCACAAAAATCCTATGTAGTGCACTACAAGAAACGCCGACTTACAAGTTACAAAAAGGTATAATGCAATTGCACGTACACGTCATAGTTATAGCTCCTGCCAAGTTAAAAATGTTTTGAGAAGATAAGAGTTTAAAGTTTCAATTTGTGTTCTTTAACACTGAAATTGAACAAATCTGTAATCGGCAAGTTGGCCTTTTTCTCGCAGATGTCGAAACACTCTCAATTTGACAAAATTATATCGATTAGTTGGCTTCCGCTTACCAATCTAAGCGTTTTTTGCACGATTGGGATTAATTTTTGAATATTTTCTATCCGTACAAATACGTTTGTCATTTTTAAGGACTCGCGTTTTACTTCGCATAAAAAACAATCGAAATGACATGTTAAGCAAACGCGGGACAAAGATGTGTTTTCAGACTGTTTAACATAAACGAATCATGTTCCGAAGAGAAATCTTGTTGATAACAGTATTTTAGTTGATATTAATGTCCTCTGTGATACTATCCGAAACCAACAGGATCCCTATTCCAACGGTAACTATTGTAATATTATATGGGTTGCATTCGAACGCTCGGCTGCGCCATACCCCCATCTGGTGAATCGTGGTTTCCACATATTTTAACATTTAAGGCACACTTAACATGAATTAATCTTAAAAATAGACTCTCTGAGGAACATTTAAGCCAATACGAACATTAGGATAAAAAAATTCTACCCTGGTCTACCCTCTTAAGTGAATTTCATTACACTGCTAATACAAATAGATCCCATTCAAAAGTGATTCCTATAGCTATTTCCATTTGATATGTGGATTTAACTAGGCTTAAGGCTTTGAAGAGATAAACGCAAGATCTTTTCCCTTATTTGTAACATCACAGCTTAGATGTCGCGATTTTTTCATAGAAGAAGGACAGCCACCGCTGTCTTTTTGGGTTCCAAGTCGTTGTATAAAACGTCTAGGGGTGATGCATCACGTCATCTGGAGCAACAGGATTCAGATTCACACATAAAATGTTCCCTGTGTTCCCTGACGCTTCCCTGCGATGACGGGTGTCCTTTTGTATTGGTTATGCCCCTGAGAGGCAGCAGGGTGTAGGCGCTCTGCGGCATGTATGTGTCTTGCGTGTTGTCTATAATCCAGTCATCTGCTCCGCAAGGGAAGGAATGAGCTCAGCAAAATTTAAGGTCGTGATTCACTATTTAAATATCTTTCTCCGCTTTGAGACAAGCATTCTTAAGGTTTCAGTGTTGTAAATCGTTCTATCAATTTCTTTGCGTAGGCGATACGCAGCACAGCTCGTTAGTATATCCCGCTAGTTCAAAAATCTCGTCGTCGCTTATCGTCGCAGGTAAGCATCAGCGAACATGAGTGTATATGTGTTTGCGGCATAGTTCTGGAACGCCTCAAGCAAGCTCACAAACTGCTTAAAGCTTTCAGGCCAATAGGGCATAGTTCGTGTATAAAATTGTTTCGTCTCTGTCTACGGAAAATACATTCAAAAGTGAAACGGTAACTTTGCACACAAATGACTTAGTAGCAGGAGCCAATTACTGAGAGGAGAGACCCCTAGTATTTCAGTTGAGAGATAGGGATTTGCAAGTAGTGACACGTAGGCATAGTCCGTCCACTTCACTCTCTGTGCAGTCCCTCAGTTCGCCCTCACACGAGCGAGAAATCGCCAAGTGCAAGCGAACAGGCGCGTGGGTCATACCAGGTAGCAAAGGAAATATGAAGGATATCTGTTTCACAACGCCACGGGAGGCGTATTGGTGAGTAAATAAAGCACGTCCCAGCTGTGTACACTGCAACTTCGCGGCGGCCTATTCACAAACCGGTGATACCCGCATAGCCGCACACAGCCATTTTGCATCTGGGATATGATACATCAACTAGTATGTATTTTGGTGTGTATAATACGAATATACCTTTCAAAATGTTCTAGCAAGTATCATTTTTGAGTTCTTTAAAGGATTTTTTTATTTTTCGTATTCAGTATTTCGCTTTTTTCTGTTCTTCTGTTCTGATGTTTAA
The DNA here is from genome assembly GCF_023864275.1 of Schistocerca cancellata. Classification (NCBI taxonomy): domain Eukaryota; kingdom Metazoa; phylum Arthropoda; class Insecta; order Orthoptera; family Acrididae; genus Schistocerca; species Schistocerca cancellata. The sequence continues at coordinate 150,030,601 of NC_064631.1, read as the reverse complement.
TTGCTTTCGATTTGCAGAGGAGAGCTAGAAAATCTACAAATCGTCAATAAATGGTTGGTGTGGTAACCCAGTGGGTGAAAGAGATCCTCAGTGAGTGTTTCCTGTGAAAGGTAGTGCAAACTTTTTGTGTTTAAAACTTACACTAAGAAAAATGGCAACTAGTAAATCTCGTTGCTGTCTAAACCACCCCAACAACTTTTGTTATGTGTGTGGGAAACTCACCCCAAAAGCCCACAGAAAATCAGTCGCTTATTTGGTTAAAAAGGCATATAAATTGTATTTTGACTGTCTCGTTGGTGATGAAGATAAAAATTTTGCACCTCATATTACCTGCATAACCTGTACTACAACCTTAACCAAGTGGTTGAAAGGAAAACGCCGAGCCGTGCCATTCGCTGTTCCGATGGTGTGAGGTGAGACTATGGACCATTATTCAGACTGTTACTTCTGTCTTACAAATATTTCGGGACTTTCAAGCAAAATAGACATAAAATAAAGTATCCAATTGTACCTTCAACCCCATGATGAGGGGTTGCTTGTTCCTGTCTGTAACTCGAAAGCCCCAGAATCAGACACCATGTCAAGTGAATCAGAAAGCATTGAACATATAAAAGAGTACTGCCCTCAATACCATGACACTTCGCCTCAGCTCTTTAATCAAAAAGAATTGAACGATTTGGTTCGCGATCTGAAACTTTCGAAACAGAAAGCTGCACTCTTGGGGTCGAGACTGCAACAACGGAACCTTCTGGCTCCAGGGACAAAAATTTCCTGTTTCAGATCAATAGGTTCTTCCTTCGCTCAATATTTCGATATGCAGAATTCAGTTTGTGTATGTAGAGATGCCAATGGTCTGATGATGCAGCTAGGTGTACAACATAATCCACAGGAGTGACGACTATTTATTGACTTCAGTAAAACCAGCTTGAAAGCAGTACTACTGCATAATGGCAATGCATTTCCATCGGTACCTCTGGCTTACGCAGTAGACATGAAAGAAACTTATGAAACCGTGGCTTTGCTGCTAGAGGCAAGCAAATATAAGGATCATAAATGGCAGCTTTGCTGTGATTTAAAAGTAGTTGCACTCCGTGCTGGCTTACAGGCTGGATTCACGAAATACTGCTGCTTTTTGTGCCTTTGGGACAGCCGTGATACCAAGAACCACTATACAGTCAAGGAATGGCCTATAAGGAAGTCATATGTTCCTGGAAACATAAATGTGAACAATACTCCATTGTCTGAGACCGTTAAAATCATTTTGCCTCCCCTTCATATCAAGTTGGGTCTTATCAAGAATTTTGTAAAAGCTCTGGATAAAGAAGGTGAGGCCTTGAATCGCTTAAAAGAAAATTTTCCCAAATTAAGTGAGGCAAAGCTGAAAGAGCGTATATTTGTTGGAGCACAAATAAAGAAATTGCTGAAAGATCCAACCTTTGATACCAAACTCAAAGATATCCAATTAGCTGCCTAGTCTTTTTTAAAACAGTTGTGAATGATTTTTGGGTAACAGAAAAGACAAAAACTAAGTTACCATTGTGAATGATTGTTGGACAATTATAAGGCATGGGGTGTAGAATGTCGCTTAAAATTCACTTTTTACTTTCTCACCTTGATTTCTTCCCGGAAAATTTGTGAACCGTAAGCGATGAGCATGGTGAACGCCTTCACCAAGACGTTCTTACCATGGAACACCGTTACCAAGGCCATTGGAACCCTCTGATGATGGGTGACTACTGCTGGAGTCTTGTTACGGAGAGTCGTGAAAAAGCAAACAAAAGAAGAGCTCCGTCGTCGCATTTTTCAAAAACCAAAGACAATTAAAGGTGAAAATATCTTCTGAACTAATTTGGACCTTTTATTGGCATCATGCCCATATATACATACAAAATAATATTGATTTCAAACGCTCGAAATGTGTGCTTTCGTTTGACTTAATTGTGTCAATTTTCGCTATTACCATTTTTTATTCTGCTGTGTATCTAGGAAATGTGACGTCATAGAGAAAAATGATTTTACCAGTGTATTCAGAACCCCAAAATTAGGTAAATCCACCAATTTACAAACCAGATGCAAAAAAAGTTTAAATTTGTTAACTAGTGCTACCTGATCAAAAGTATCCGGACGTCTATTAGTGGACATTAATATGCGGTAATAATTTTTGGAGTCATAACTGAAATATAGCGTCATAGACATTCTATGTGCGAGCAGCTAGATACAGAGTGAGATTTATTGAACTATATGAAATAAAATCGTCATAACTTCTGAACAGTTTGCGTTAGGACGTTCAAAATGCATGGTTGGCCGCGGGGCATGATTGGAATTAGAGTGCGGTTGCATGGTTTGGTTTAGCGACGAAGCCCACTTTCATTGAAAATAGTATGCTAATAGAAGCGGCAAACATAAATATAATTGCAGCCTATTTTAAACCGCACACAAATGTTGTAGAAATAATTGACGAAATAGTCACACTCATCAAACAATGCGGAATAGACACAGAAAACTATAAAATAAAACTAGTCGTTGAAACCCTAGAAGAAGATGGTTTCACCCTACTTAACGATAGGCAGATACCTACATACATATGCCACAATGGGAAGAGCACCATTGATATCGCATTAACAAGAGGAGACATAGAAGGAAGTATTCAACCAATATGGCATGACTCCATTACTCCTGTACGAAAGCACATTCCAATGAAGATAAAAATAAATATCGTCACGTCACCGCCAGCAAGAAAGACCCACCAAATCACACAAAGAAAAATTGATATAGAAAAATTAACAAACGAGCAAGAACAATTAACACAAATAGAAACTTTCATAGAGGAAGGAGACCTTGAAAAAGCAACAGACCAAATAGAAGACCACCTAAAAAATTCAGTGATACAAACAATCCCCAAAACAAGGACGGCCAAAAGATGGTTCGATGCTGAATGCTACAGCAAAAGGAACACTGTTCTAAGAATCCTCCACAGACTAAGAAACCAGCATGACGAGGAAACATACAAACTGTACGCAGAAGAGAGGAGAATCTACAAAAAACTAATAGAAGAGAAGAAAAAAGAATACATAGAAAGTGAGGCAAAAAGAGAAGCGGATGAAGCAGAGAAAGACCCATACATAGCAGCAAGACCAAGAAAAATGGTTCATACACCAAATATAGACCTGAAGGAATGGGAAGACCACTTCAGTAAGATACTGAACAAACAAGGACTCAAAACACCCCCAAAGAAAGAGAAACAACATCAAACTAAGGAAAAAGACAATACATGGGAACCCCTAAATGAAGATGATGTGAAAGAAGTAATAAAAGCACAGAGGAACAAGAAAGCAGCAGGACCTGATAATATATACAATGAACACATAAAAGATGCAAAAGAGGCCCTCCAACACATATGGACCAAACTGTTTAACAAATGCCTGGAACTTGGAAGAATTCCGACACAATGGAGACACTCGACAATAAAAGTTCTCTACAAAGGTAGAGGAGACCCAATGGATCCAAACAAGTACAGAGGCATAGCCCTGGAAAATACTCAATTCAAGATGTTTTCGAAGATAATAACACAAAAAATCCAAGCCTCTGTGGACAGTCATCTCCCAGAACGACAAATGGGTTTCAGATCTGGAAGATCAACACTTACGGCAGTCAGGCTTCTTCTAAACAACATCGATGATGCGCTACAAAAGAAACAAATGTTCTACACAGTGTTCATAGACTTTACCAAAGCCTTTGACCTATTGGAAAGAGAGCTCATAGTCCGAGAACTGGAAAACACAATGGGAGAAGATAGCGTATGGGCAAGAATAATCAAATCAATCCTCGAATACAATTTAATTACAATATCAGACAACCTCTCTCGTTAGAACCCATTCTGCAATCGAACGGAGTCTTACAGGGTGACCCAATGAGCCCTTTGCTATACATTCTTGCCACTGAAGAAGTACTCCGAATTGGAGAAAATGAAGAAGATGTGTATGTATATGCATACGCTGACGACATAGCCGTAAGTTCAACAGATATACAGAAGCTGCAGAGAATCATTGAGAAAATAGACAGATGGTGCAGTGAACACAAACTACACATAAACATAGCAAAGACAGAAATGGTAATTTTCAGAAAAGGAGGCAAAACACCCAAGAATGCGGAAATCAGTATCAGAGGACAAAAAATAAAAATCTCATCAGACTTTAAATACCTAGGAGTGACATTGCAACCAACAGCCAAATGCTTCACAAAATATACAACAGAACGTGCAGCCCAAGCAATAATAGCAATAGAGGACATCAAAAACATCCGCCTACTCAGTCTAGAAACAGCCATGAAATTATTCAACGCAAAAATCTTGCCAATCCTGGCCTATGGGATGGAGGTTATATGGGACCACCTGACAGAAAAAAATCTAGAAACACTAGAAAAAGTAAAATCGACCTATCTAAAAAGAGCACTAGATCTCTCAAAGACAACAAGATCTAGACTAGTGTACCTGCTAGCGAGAGAGACATTCCTAATTGAAGACATCAGACTTCGATATATGATGCCACACACCAGGGCTTCCAGAAAGCAACTGAAGATCATAGAGGACAAACGAGAAAAAATATGGCCGGAGTTTTGCGGCACCGAAGCAATGACGAACCGCTCATGTACAGCACCAAACTTCGAACAGCGACATGTTGTAAGTAGACTTTCTACTCACGGCTTTCATCATCTAATCTGCAAAAACAAAACTTATCACGACCCAACCGCAACATGTGTATGTGAACTGTGTAACGATGCCTGTGAACGATATCACATAGAACTGTGCAGTAAAAGAGTGAAATCGATAAATGAATATGCAAAAATGTAAAATGTAAATGTAAAATGTTAAGCAAAGTAACTGTATATGGCTATTTGGCTGCAATTTTATTAAATAAAATTTGGATGAGTTCGTCAGTAAGCAAAATTGACGCATTTGGGGGACTGAGAATACGCATTTCGCGATCGAGAAGTCTTTTCACTCTCAACGGGTGACTGTGGAAGTGTACGATGTCCAGTCACGGAATAATCGGTGCGATATTCCTTGATGGCATGGTGAGTACCGAACGGTACGTGAAGGTTTTGGAAGATGATCGCATCCCCATTATCCAAAGTGGCACTGATTCTGACACTTTGTACTTTAAGCAAGACGGAGCTCGACCTCATCGAAGCGGAAGACTGTTTTATGTCCTGGAGGAGCACTGTGGGGACCGCATTCTGGCTTTGAGGTACCCAGAGGCCACTGGCACGGGCCTCGATTGGCCGCCATATTCGCCGGATCCGAACACATGCGACTCCTTTTCGTGGGGCTATATTTAAAGACAAGGTGTACAGCAACAAGCTCAAAACCATTCCTGAGCTGAAAACAGCGACTCAGGAGGTCATCGACAACAGCGACGTTCCGACACTTCAGCGGGTCAAGCAGAACTTCGCTATTCGTCTGCACCACATCACAGCCAACAATGGCAGGCATATCGAACATGTCGTAACCTAAAGCCGAATATCTGTGTAGACGTGTATATGTTGAATAAAGTGTGTAAACTGTGTGCACTTCGTAGTTTGTAAGTAATTTACGGTTTTTTTCGTGTTGCTGAATAACTGTCATCCTCTATATTTACCTTCGTAAGCGAGGTCCTAACGTACGCAGGTATGATAACCGAGGTCCTAAGTATAAAGGTATGAGGGTGATCGATCTGCAGATCTCCGGTTCGAATCCTAATGATGGGAGAAATTTTCACCATCAGTGTTTCGCATGTCATTGAGACAGTGCGGCACCGCCTGCAGGGATATCCAGGTTGGAAACGTCAGAAATGAAGTCATCAGGTACAAAAATTGGAGTACAAGTTCGATTGCTGATCTTGTGGAAGAAACCTCAAATGGTGTTGACACACGAAAAGGATATCGGAAGACGGAATGTCGCGATGGGTCATGGAATGGAAGGAAGAAAAGAGGGAGACAACTGGCCACGTGGAGACAAGGAATTCAGACATTAATTAGTAGAAGAAATATTGAAGAAAATTTATGGACGGATACGCACAGATGGAGAATCAAAATTAAACTGATGTATAATCTTTGGTTACCGAAAAATATAAATACAATATAAAACCTGGAATAATAACAATGTTGTTTTTAAATCTCAGATTCTTTTTTAGTTTCGTAAGGGTTATTCTGTCATTCCTTGTTACCCTTGATTCTAAGCTGATTACGTTCGCAGATATACAGAAGGTGCAAAACTTTAGTTTGTGTGCTCACATCACACAGTATACTAAGCCAGCTGCAGAAACTTGATAATTTTCAACCTGATGCATAGGAATAATTACACACAAGCCTTACTAAGTGGAACATTCAAACTGTTACAAATACGTTGCTCTAAACGAAATGCACTGAACAAATTTTGAGATGTCGCGACTCCTAATGACAATATGTCTAGCAGTATAACAATGTCACGGAGATATTTCTCTGATTACGGTACACTTTGGCAAACGCTAAACTGTCACACTATTGCTAACGGCCAAGGGACCTAACAGTGCTTCACCGACGCTGTTTCTTTTGCTACCCGTTAAGTTGCAAGCTTGGCAGCGTTACGGAATTTCGGGCATGTGGCGAGCAATATTTCAGTGCCGTCTACTGCTCCCAGTGCCGTGTTCTCTCTGTTTCGGTGAACACCGTCGAAGAAGTGGTTAGACGATCTGTGATAACTGTAAAGTAACATTGTGAATATTGTAATATATCACTGTGTACATCTACATCTACACTGAAGTGTATGACAAAAGGTGCTTCTCACTGTACCAGTTATTACGGCTTCCTCCCATTCATTCGTATGTGGAGCGCCGCAGAAATGATTGTTTAGACGCCTCTGCGCCCTGTAACTACTACAACCTTGTCCTTACGATACGTATGGGTTATAGTATAGGGTGTCCATAAAGTCACGCTGTTGACGAAAATTTATAGACATACAGGCACAGACGGAGATTGAAAATTAAATTTGGTTGCCAGAAAAGATAAATGCAATGTAAATCTGGAACAATAATAATGCTTTTCAAGTCTCAGGATTTTTATTAGTTTTGTAAGGCTTATTCTTTCACTCCAGCTACCCTTGAATGTAAGCCCAGTCACATTAGCAGATACGAAAAGGCGCAAAACTTTTCTTAAGTTCGTGGGGTCATATCACAGACTATACTAAGACAGTTGCAGTAACTTAATGACTTGCATCGTGATGCATAGGAGGTAATTATACGTAATGAGAGGGGCATTTCAGTGCCGTCATCTTAATTTGGAGCCGGCCGAAATGGCCGAGCGGTTCTAGGCGCTTCAGTCTGGCGCCGCGCGACCGCTACGGTCGTAGGTTCGAATCCTGCCTCGGGCATGGATGTGTGTGATGTCCTTAGGTTAGTTAGGTTTAAGTAGTTCTACGTTCTAGGGCACTGATGACGTCAGATGTTAAGTCCCATAGTGCTCAGAGCCATTTGAACCATTTTCTTAATTTGGAAACTTTTAGAGACAGAGAATCTAGGTTTGTTGTGAAACGTCTAGCAGCTCTGGAAGGTTTTTTTCCTTTCTCGTTTGTTACAGATTTGATTTGGAGTGCATCACAATTGTGACATTACGAGAAAGGTCAACGTGTCATCTAGTACGCGGAATACACACACGCCAATATGGGAGGGCACCACTGGCGAAAACAAGCCTAATGGATTGGATCTAGAGCTTTAAAGAGACAGGCAGTTTCAAAGACGTTCCTCGAAGTGGATGTCCCCCAGTGTCACAAGCACATGTTGAGAAAGAGCAACCCGCATTTCAACGCAGCTTTCAGTAATCAATTCGTCGTACATCACCCGAATTGCAGGAAGCAAGATCAACTGTCCGTAAAGCGCTACCTAATCGGTTACGCTTTTTTTCGTACAAAGTGCAAATGATCGAAGCATTGCAGCAAGATAATTGTCCCCTGCAGTATGCATAGGCGGGTTGCATGCTGGCCTCCCTAGATGATGATGATGATGATGGTGATGATTACCTAACAAAGTGCCTGTCCACATTTTTGTACATGTGAATCGCCAAGACCTTAGGATTTGGTGTCAGCCGTCGTGGCCGAGCGGTTCTAGGCGCTTCAGTGTGGAAACGCGTGACCGCCATGGTCGCAGGTTCGAATCCTGCCTCGGGCGTGGATGTGTGTGATGTCCTTAGGTTAGTTAGGTTTAAGTTGTTCTAAGTTCTAGGGGACTGATGACCTCAGATGTTAAGTCCCATAGTGCTCAGAGCCATTTAGGATGTGGTGCTCCGGAAACCTACACAATAGACGTGAACACATCCGTGGGAGCCCGAAGCTTAATGTTTGGTGAGGCCTAATCCACGATAAAGTGAGGGGCCAATTTTTCTTCGCAGAGAAACGTCAACGACAAATGTTAAGCTGGTCGTGTTCGAGCAGGTCCTGCTACTAGAGACCGAAGAACTGCAGCTGTCCATCTCCTAGCATTATGACGCACCCCCACATTGGGGTTTGCGAGATATTTTCTTGAGCTGTATGGGTGAGACAGCCCTATTGCAGGGCCCCCCACGCTCTCCCGATGCCACGCTATTATGCTTCTGTTTGTGGAGTTACGTCAAGGATCGCATGTCAACGACATTGCTATTCTTCGCGCAGGAATCAATGAAGCAGTAAGAACTGTGTACGAGCGACGAGTGGAGCACCCATTGAAATTCTGACATAACAGAAAAAAAAAGTTTCGAGAGCTGCTTAAAGTTTTGCAACAAGCCACGATGCTCTGTCTCTAATAGTTTCCAAATTATGATTTTCTGAAGTGATAGCGAGACTTTACAGACACCCTGCATACTCCTAAATTCACCATTTAAAGCTATGCTCCACGACACACAGGCATCTCGGATCTTCATAATGAATACCTCCTCGGGACTCTCTCGGAGGTACTCAAAAGATTCGTCACACGACTGTACAGGAACTCCAGACACTCGAACAACCCCTCAATCCTAAATCTGAGAAACTACGATGACAACCACAGGTGGAAACATAATCACCCACAGACATCTTTTCTAGGGACAGTCAGTCAGTTACCTACGGCAAGTTAAAATACACAAGCAACGCAAATGTAGGCGAAGCCTTGCATCTCGGTAAAGGCGTCTTGCACTGCCAGCTGAACATACACAGCCGTCTAATCGGCAACAGCAGGGAAGCCAGTTTGCACACTAAACAGAAACAAAACCCACCTAACCTGACACACCGTACGATCTATTTTGTGATCAATCGGCCACTCATATAACGACCCTGGTCTGTTACAGGTACGCAGGTGCTGCAGTTGGCCCAGGAGACATCTTCGAAGCCCATCCTCAGTAGCACCTCACGTCGATGTAGACTGCTGCTCTTTACGACGAACCTAAGCTATGACACAGGTACTTACCATCGCACGATACCCAACAACTAATCATAATTTTACTCTCGCACGATCTGTCACAACAAGCAAGAAAATCCGCCACTGCTCTTACTACCCGTCCAGACTGTCGTAGACGCTTTTCCCCCCTTGATGCTTGCCTTGGCACTTTTTTCCCTCTGCCCTTAAACCTGCTACATTTCAATCGCTTTTCGTCCAGTCACCTCTATGGGTCCGAGATAGTAGGTAATCCTACCCAGACGCAAGGACAACGCCACGAACCGGCATCCTGTGAACTTCTCCATCAGTAAAAACAAACGCCGAGGTGACAGTAAAACTCCTGTAATGGACAGTGCGGGCGTAGAACGGCTTCGACATTGAAAAAATTTAAAGCTGTTTCTTGAAACTATTTAAGTAGCCTACTTTGAACAGTTTGCGTCTATCTTCTATAGTTAGCCAGTTCAGTTTTTTTACCATCATGAAAAAGTAATGCGGTAGACACGCATTGGTAGCTTCGCGTTTCACGCTCTCTCCAGTCAGAAACTCGTCTGTTATGTCAGACACCAAACCACGGCTCGTCAGAAGACTAAACAAAACTCCGTACGGTGCGCTCGGTCAACTATGCTCCAACGCACAATGTCGTGAAAACACTAATGTGGCGCATCGTTAGTGCGGAAAACACATGAGTCTATGTTCATAGAGGTCATATTCGTGGACACGAACGTGGACTCTTTGAGTGATATCCTGCATCCCGCTGCATATGATTAGTATTCTGACTGACTCCTATTCCAGTTCATTGGAAACAAAAGTTCTTTGGGACGATCTTGCCCTGCTCTTCTTGGAATGCCCTTGTTACGTCACATAGTGGTTTGCTAACTGCTGCCCCACTAGTGGCTCACTATCCCCCATATTCTGGGAAAGCACACTGCTAAGACTACCAGCGCTGCTGTTCGTATCGAAATGAACCGTTGCGTCGAACAACGACTATTGCCTTGCTACTGATGTATTTACAAACGTACTCGGTCAAAACAATTCACAGGAATGCAGCCGGGTGACGTCTCCGACAACTGTCGATATTTCGACAGATGAACGCTCTTTCTCAAGGAACATGTGCAACGAATGATCGCTGTACAACGAAATTCAAACCGCCGATAGGCGGATCTACACAGACCAAGAACAAGAATAGGCATATGAAGAAAGACAACACAAACACCGCTAACAAGTAGCGCCACCACGCAATCAAAGATGACCAACGTCAGAAGTTATCGATGGTCATTGTAAATTACCAGAGCATGATCAAATAGGGTTAACTCCGTCCCTCTGCAAAAATGGTTCAAATGGCTCTAAGCACTATGGGACAACATCTGAGGTCATCAGTACTCTAGAACATAGAACTACTTAAACCTAACTAACCTAAGGACATCACACACATCCATGCCCGAGGCAGGATTACAACCTGCGACCGTAGCGGTCGCGCGGTTCCAGACTGAAGCGCCTAGAACCGCTCGGCCACCCTGGCCGGCTGTCCCTCTGCAGCTCGACTGCAGAGAGAACAGGATTCCAGGCAGAATTTTTGCAAAAGACCCCTCTCTATTTATAAGCTCACGTAATAACATAATCTCGTGCTTCCTTAATAATACTAACGCAATAACTGGAAGAGCACTACAGAATATCTGTGTTGTTATATTCCGTAGGTTGACCATTATCATGGCAAAGTTCTGCAATAGCAGAATTGTTCGCCTGTCGCGAGCTTCTGTGGCGCTTATACACTACACGCAGGTCCGCCACGTCGTCTCAGACCGTGGAAGTTTGTAAGCTGAGTTAGCGCTCCTCGAAGTCGCCATCCACCAGAATGTTTATACTGAACGACAGATCAGACACGCTTTGCGCTATCGACCAACCACGGATGGCGTTAGGAAAATTACGAGGTGGCACCTAAGTCGAAGGCCTTTTTGCCATATTCTGCTAGCGTTTTCAACAGTATTGGTTGTATTCTGCGGACGTGTTTCTTTCGACCATCTAAAATTAGGACTCTTTGAAGGTCTGTCAAGGACCATCTTCGTTTTGCCGAAGGAGGGTGTCTATCACATCCCATGCAGTTGTGGCATGGCATACATTGGTCAGCTCATCAGTCTGTAGAACACAGGCGAATAGAACGGAAGAATCACAAACGCTTACATCACCCAAGCAAATCTGCTATTGCAGAACATTGCCATGGTGCTACTCATTCGACAGAATATAGCAACACAGAAATTCCGGCGTGCTCTTTCAGCTATTCGGACAGTGTTATTAAACCGTGTGGTGCACGTTTCCACTGCAGTGGACAACCATTAAGGATACAGGGTACTCATAAAAAATGGTGGAAACATCGAAATTTTTTATAACTTCATTAAATTCTACAATCTTTGCTGATTACATTGATATATACATTATAGGGTTTCAAATGAAAAATGACCTATATATACCAAATTTTAAAGTTACAGTCATGTATGGCGCTATGCTTCCTTTATTTCTGTTACAGGAACCAGTACTACTTCGAAAAGAACTGTGAACTTTCTGTTTCCAGTGATTATACTGGAGTGATATGGACATGTGCAAAAGTGTATGGGTGCTAGATTGATGAAGCTACGAAGAGAAATGAAAGGGAAGTTGCTATCTGATGGAAAATCTCTGTATGGGCAAGGCAGATTGACAGAAACTGAAATATACCGCCTTCAGAGTTATTATGGACTGGCCCTTAGACAAACTGCACCTCTGTCTGACATTACAGCAATGAGAAAAGCTTCCTTGTAGCCGTGACATGGCATATATTGGTCAGACTATCAGGACCGTGGAGGACCGATGTACTGAGCATAAACGGCACTCACGACTACAGCAGCCAAGTAGATCTGCGATTGCCGAACATTGTTTGGATACTGGTCACCCTATGTTAAATAACAATACTGAGATATTGGCATGCACGTCCAGCTATTGGGACAGTGTTATTAAGGATGCTGTTGAGATTAAATTATCCATAAACCTTGTAAACAGGGGCAGAGGTTTATGTTTAAACTCTGCATGGAATCCTGCTCTCTCCCTTGTCAAAAAACAGAGGGACAGAGTCAATGTTACCTCGATTGCTAATTCGTAGTCTTTCGCTATCGATACCTCTGACTTTGGTCATCTGTGGTGTCACTAGCGTTCAGTGTGTGTGTGTGTGTGTGTGTGTGTGTGTGTGTGTGTGTGTGTGTGTGTGTGTGTGTGTGTGTGTGTGTGTTATCTTTCCTGAATTACTCCAAGAACCGGGGTTTTAAATTTGCCTGTACATCGCCTGTCCGTTGCAGTTTGTGCCTTGAAAATGGAGGGGTGTATTCCGCCGAAATATTGGCTGTAACTGTAAAAATTACTTGGCTGAATTCCCGTAAGTTGTTTGAAAATTTATCAAAGTGAGTTCACGAAAAATGTCGAATATCTATAAATTTGACAGATTATTGGAAATATATCTCATTTGAAAGATCATCTCTTAACGTGAATTCATGCAAAAGATATACGCTTCTAAAATCGTAGTGCTCTTCTGAAAATAAAAGTTTGTAGCCCTACGCTTAAGTTAAAATTCATCCCCATGTTTCTATCCTCATTCATTTAGATTTATATAGGCTTTTGAAATCGGTTGACTCTGCATATAATTTCACAGCCACAAAATCATCATGCAATCACCCTGAAGAACGTCGCCTGCAATTAGAGCCGAAAATTTGGTAGTTCTATCGTATCACGATGCGGTTACACACCCAGAAGAATCTTATTCAAATAACAGAAATGTCAATACGCAGCAAAGTCTGAAGTGAAGGAAGGGCCGTCCACACAATGTGGGTACTTGGTATTTTCCCGCGTAAAGACGTGATCTGGTTAATAGCTGACGATTGGCTAACGTACTTTATCGTCCCATTGGCTACCTCGAGCTTGGCACGGATACGCATTGCCAACATCTGTTCTATACAACGGACAAGCGCAGCGAGAGGACGACCCTTAGTAATGTTTTGCCCACAGCTACTGCTTCGAACAACACACGCTGTTTCTTTGCAGACAGTGCCCACGTCACAGGGCAGCACGATCACGGTAAACTGCACATGAACACTGCGTCGTTCTGGTTACTACAGCACACTGACAAATAATGCCATGAGAAATCGTTGATTAGTACGACACACGGTGAATGAAAAATGGCTCTGAGCACTATGGGACTTAACTACTGAGGTCATCAGTCCCCTAGAACTTAGAACTACTTAAACCTAACTAACCTAAGGACATCACACACATCCATGCCCGAGGCAGGATTCGAACCTGCGACCGTAGCGGTCACACGGTTCCAAACTGAAGCGCTTAGAACCGCACGGCCACACCGGCCGGCACGGTGAATGACTTTGGCCGTGGAACAGTACCTCCACAACCAGTTCAGCGTGGACCAAACTGTAAAACAATAGGGGTAATGTGAGAACTTTTTCCCTCAGCTTAAGTTTTATAGTTCTTAGACATACTTGCTTTAAAACGCCAGGAGACGTCGTGACGGCGGTGGTCAGTATTGTCAAAGGGTAGTGAACTGTCACAACCATTAGATTCCATCAACAGACTGATGATGTTTTCACAGATTGGACTGTATTGTCGTGAAGGTAGATTGTTGACTTGTATTATGTTTACATTTGATTTATACGAGGTTCATAGGCCTACCGGATCAGCGATATCTACATACCATTTATTTTTAGGCCTTATTCCTTCCTGCTGAAGTAGGTGCCGTTTTAGAGAATTACCATAACCATTCATAATGCCTCGCGGAGTAGCCAAGTGGTCTCGGGGGGTCTTGCCACGGTTCGAGCGGCTGCCCCCGTCTGAGGTTCGAGTCCTCCCTAGGGCATGTGTGTGTTGTCCTTGGCGTAAGTTAGTTTGAGTTAGATAAAGTAGTGTGTAAGCCTAGGGACCGATGACCTCAGCAGTTTGGTCCCACAGAAACTTACCACCGAATTTCTCTCTCTCTCGATTCATAATGATAGGAGCGGTAACTGCCACATTTAGTCACAATACACGTGACACAGAAACTAATGACATAATGAAGTCACTTATCGTGGGTTGGTCGCCTTTGAAGTTTTCCTATCGTCTTTTCTGCTCCATACTCCTAGCGTGTACAGAACTGCTCGACAACACGACAACATAAACTGTACTACAGGAATGTGAGATATGACGCGCTTCCGAGACTGCAAGGGAGCCATATCGGTATTCAGCAGTTTTATAACAATTTTTGCCCTGAACATCCGTAAAATCTAATATATACTGCCTGACACACTAAGAATAAACATAAAAAAAACTTGGCTCTTCTACTCTACTTGATTTCCGCCGCCGTTATCCAATTGCCTTGAAAACTTCGGTGAAATGTGACGTCTCATGCGAAAACCATAATAATTTTGATCCAGATAACAATAAGTCAATGACAAATTCCATATAATTCTCACAAATTCATATTAGCACTATTTTTTTATATATTTGACGCATTAATGTCGCAAAAAAAAACAGTCGACTTGTTTCGGCAGGGGCAAATGGCAGCTTATGTGGATAGAAAGACAAAATGCAAAACATAAACTTTGGGAACGGGGTCTTAATTCAGACACGGCGAACGTGGAAAGAGTAATACAGAAATAGTGACTGGAGACGTTTAATTGTTACGGAATTAAACTAAATATTACAGTCACAGGAAGCCCTAAAGGACTACAACGTCAGTTGGTACTTGAACAGTTTGAACATTTTCTCTCCGCTTTTCATGTATTTTACTTTTCCTACTCACAAAATCAGATTTTTGCTAGGATGATGATACTACTTCCTATTGAAGGTACACGGAAATAGTTGCGTTTTGGTTAGAAACATTCAAACAAATCCATTTATCTACGATTGTTTATCGTCTTCGTGTATGAAAACTCCCCCTTACACAGGAATATTTTTGCTTATGTCACCCGAATATCGTCAGAGCATTTTTTCCGCGGCGTATAAACATGGTACATTCCGTGATACACGCGTTCACACGGTCCGATGTTGATTTTATATCATTCTGGAAGAAGGATTTTCCAATGTCGTCGTGTAGCATCTTCTGGAATACTGACGAAGCACACGTTACGCCCACGCTAATGAGTATACTGAAGCGTATTGTTGTACTCACTGACGATGTGTATCATGAAAGAAGCGAAGACGACAACCCATCCCCAACCACCGTCTGGGGGCGGGACGGGCTCGGGAGGCAGGGCGACGTCTGCGGGGGCGGCGGCAGCTTCGGTCCCCGGAGACGGCATGCTGCGCTTCTTGGGGGCGGGAGCGTGCGTCATGTCGGCGTCGGCGTGTTGGGGGCGGAGGGCGTGCGCGACGCGTCGGAGTGTTGCAGCGCGCGGCCGACGGCTGACTGGCGAAGGCGTCGCGTAGCGCCGTGCAGCACGGCGCGGCATCGCGTGTCGCACGCGCATGCGCGCAGCGTCGCAGTCCTGCCAACAACGCAGGCGGGCCGCCGTGTTGGGTGTCACAACCGCGTGAGTTCGGCACGTGCGGCCTCGCTGCGCACGTGGTGTCGCCGCGGAGAGGTTCAAACGCCGCCGCAATGCACCAGGTCGTGCAACTCGTTCTGGGGGTTGGGGGCGATGCTGCCATTAGGCTCGATCGTATAATGTCCTGAGCAGACGTTTCACCAGCACAGGGCTTCCCAACCTTTTCAGCTGGTGGCCCCCTTCTTCAGTCGAAAATCCATTGCGGACCCCTAGTCTGTTCCGAATGACCCCCCCTCCCCGAAGTATCAATAGACTTTGGTTTAGAGATAAATGAAAACAAATTGAAGGTCAAAAATCGACTTATGAAATAGGTAGTGCACTGACAAAGCAAGTTTAAATGATGCCTGGGGCCGCATACGTGCCAGCGAGTGCTGTGATTGGTCGACAAAGCCCGCTCCGCGCATGCGTAAAAGGTTTCAGCGCATCTACCGCCGTGAGCCGGCGCAGAAACGACCCCCGTATTGTTGCGAAACAGCCGATCAGAGAAGCCGCATTCTCCGGCACTATATGTGTACGCGTTCTCACTTAGGAACCGCAAAGGCTGCTTGGGAATACGACCTGAAAACAAAGTACACATTTTTTTCACACGCAAAAAAAGTGATGAATTTCATTTTCACATTTTTATTCATTAATTTTACTCATTATATTACACGATTTGGTGAAGAGTGGCCGCGGACACCCTAGAAAGAGACGATCAGAGACTCAGTCCGCAGGACGGTTACTGCTACGTATTTTTTAATTGTTACGATCTGCAGTCATTTGTCGCCAGAAGTGGATCCCTTCGCATCCGTTACTGTTCGGTTACTTTATGGGCGATCAATCATTTAGAACAGTTCGTTGTTGTTGCCGTGGTCTTCAGTCCTGAGACTGGTTTGATGCAGCTCTCCATGCTACTCTATCCTGTGCAAGCTTCTTCATCTCCCAGTACCTACTGCAACCTACATCCTTCTGAATCCGTTTAGTGTATTCATCTCTTGGTCTCCCTCTACGATTCTTACCCTCCACGCTGCCCTCCAATACCAAATTGGTGATCTATTGAAGCCTCAGAACATGTCCTACCAACCGATCCCTTCTTCTAGTCAAGTTGTGCCACAAACTCCTCTTCTCCCCTATTCTATTCAATACCTCCTCATTACTTATATGATCTACCCATCTAATCTTCAGCATTCTTCTGTATCACCACATTTCGAATGCTTCTATTCTCTTCTCGTCCAAACTATTTATTGTCCATGTTTCACTTCCATACATGGCTACACTCCATACAAATACTTTCAGAAACGACTTCCTGACAATTTAATCTATACTCGATATTAACAAAATTCTCTTCTTCAGAAACGCTTTCCTTGCCATTGCCAGTCTACATTTTACATCCTCTCTACTTCGACCATCATCAGTTATTTTGCTCCCCAAATAGCAAAACTCATTTACTACTTTAAGCGTCTCATTTCCTAATCTAATACCCTCAGCATCACCCGACTTAATTCGACTCCATTCCATTATCCTCGTTTTGCTTTTGTTGATGTTTATCTTATATCCTCCTTTCAAGACACTGTCCATTCCGTTCAAATGCTCTTCCAAGTCCTTTGATGTCTCTAACAGAATTACAATGTCATCGGCGAACCTCAAAGTTTTTATTCCTTCTCCATGGATTTTAATACCTACTCCGAATTTTTCTTTTGTTTCCTTTACTGCTTGCTCAATATACAGATTGAATAACATCGGGGATAGGCTCCAACCTTGTCTCACTCCGTTCCCAACCACTGATTCCCTTTCATGTCCCTCGACTCTTATAACCGCGATCTGGTTTCTGTACAAATTGTAAATAGCCTTTCGCTCCCTGTATTTTACCCCTGCCACCTTCAGAATTTAAAAGAGAGTATTCCAGTGAACATTGTCAAAAGCTTTTTCTAAATCTACAAATGCTAGAAATGTTGGTTTGCTTTTCCTTAATCTATCTTCTAAGATAAGTCGTAGGGTTAGTATTGCCTCACATGTTCCCATATTTCTACAGATTCCAAACTGATCTTCCCCGAGGCTGGCTTCTACTAGTTTTTCCATTCGTCTGTAAAGAATTCGCGTTAGTATTTTGCAGCTGTGACTTATTAAACTGATAGTTCGGTAATTTTCACATCTGTCAACACCTACTTTCTGTGGGATTGGAATTATTATATTCTTCTTGATGTCTGAGGGTATTTCGCCTGTCTCATACATCTTGCTCACCAGGTGGTAGAGTAGTAACCGTAAAATACCTCTGGCCGCACGCACAAGGAGCGACTGAAAACGGACGCAACGGGCACGCGATCTACATCGGCAAACGGTTGCCGTCTAGCTGGCGGCGCATTTCCGCACACGGGATGATTCATAAATGAGAAACTGCATTTGCTGGTGCGAACGTGAACCAGAGGGAGTATTGTTTGTCGAACCCGAGCGTGTTTCGATCACACTTGGCATGTCGAGCACAGATTCAATCTCGGAGGACAATGTGGTTGTCTGTTATTATCAGTGTATTATTATTATAGAATGAATTCGAACGTAAAGTTCTATGTATTGACTTGGCAGAAAATCCTAAGAAATTTTGGTCTTATGTCAAAGCTGTAGGTGGATACAAACAAAATGCCCAGACACTCTATGACAAAAATGGTACTGAAACAGAGGATGACAGACTAAAGGCCGAAATACTAAATGTCTTTTTCCAAAGCTGTTTCACAGAGGAAAACTGCACTGTAGTTCCTTCTCTAGATTGTCGCACAGATGACAAAATGGTAGATATTGAAATAGACGACAGAGGGATAGAGAAACAATTAAAATCGCTCAAAAGAGGAAAGGCCTCTGGACCTGATGGGATACCAGTTCGATTTTACACAGAGTACGCGAAGGAACTTGCCCCCCTTCTTGCAGCGGTGTACCGTAGGTCTCTAGAAGAGCGTAGCGTTCCAAAGGATTGGAAAAGGGCACAGGCCATCCCCGTTTTCAAGAAGGGACGTCGAACAGATGTGCAGAACTATAGACCTATATCTCTAACGTCGATCAGGTGTAGAATTTTGGAACACGTATTATGTTCGAGTATAATCACTTGTCTCTAGACTAGAAATCTACTCTGTAGGAATCAGCATGGGTTTCGAAAAAGACGATCGTGTGAAACCCAGCTCGCGCTATTCGTCCACGAGACTCAGAGGGCCATAGACACGGGTTCGCAGATAGATGCCGTGTTTCTTGACTTCCGCAAGGCATTCGATACAGTTCCCCACAGTCGTTTAATGAACAAAGTAAGAGCATATGGACTATCAGACCGATTGTGTGATTGGATTGAAGAGTTGTTAGATAACAGAATGCAGCATGTCATTCTCAATGGAGAGAAGTCTCCCGAAGTAAGGGTGATTTCATGTGTGCCGCAGGGGAGTGTCGTAGGACCGTTGCTATTCACAATATACATAAATGACCTTGTCGATGACATCGGAAGTTCACTGAGGCTTTTTGCGGATGATGCTGTGGTAAATCGAGAGGTTGTAACAATGGAAAATTGTACTGAAATGCAGGAGGATCTGCAGCGAATTGACGCATGGTGCAGGGAATGGCAATTGAATCTCAACGTAGACAAGTGTAATGTGCTGTGAATACATAGAAAGAAAGATCCCATATCATTTAGCTACAATATAGCAGGTCAGCAACTGGAAGCAGTTAATTCCATAAATTATCTGGGAGTAGGCATTAGGAGTGATTTAAAATGGAATGATCATATAAAGTTGATCGTCGGTAAAGCAGATGCCAGACTGAGATTCACTGGAAGAATCCTAAGGAAATGCAATCCGAAAACAAAGGAAGTAGGTTACAGTACGCTTGTTCGCCCACTGCTTGAATACTGCTCAGCAGTGTGGGACCCGTACCAGATAGGATTGATAGAAGAGATAGAGAAGATCCAACGAAGAGCAGCGCGCTTCGTTACAGGATCATTTAGTAATCGCAAAAGCGTTACGTAGGTGATAGATAAACTCCAGTGGCAGACTCTGCAGGAGAGACGCTCAGCAGCTCGGTACGGGCTTTTGTTGTAGTTTCGAGAACATACCTTCACCGAGGAGTCAAGCAGTATATTGCTCCCTCCTACGTATATCTCGCGAAGAGACTATGAGGATAAAATCAGAGAGATTAGAGCCCAGACAGAGGCATACCGACAATCCTTTCCACGAACAATACGAGACTGGAATAGAAGGGAGAACCGATAGAGGTACTCAAGGTACCCTCCGCCATACACCGTCAAGTGGCTTGTGGAGTATGGATGTAGATGTAGATTATTATTATTATTATTAGTAGTAGTAGTAGTAGTAGTACACAAGAATAAGAAAACGAAGAAAATTCTGTATTCATCTATGCAACGAAGAAACAAACTCAAGGCTGTAGGTAGCGGCCAAGGAGCTGTAACAGACAGATCCGAAATCCATAGCTTTTTATAGAACCTCTAAACAGTGCTACAGTGATTTGGCGCAATTGAATTATTCCGCCGCAACAGATCGTTACATTTATTTTAAAAATCCCAACATCTTTAAATTTCTATGTACAGAAATGTGATAGTGGTTGGTGCTCTTTAAATCATTTGTATATGAACAGCGTCGTATTTAGATTTGTGGGCCGGCCGGGGTGGCCGAGCGGTTCTTGGTGCAACAGTCTGGAACCGCGCGACCGCTACGGTCGCAGGTTCGAATCCTGCCTCGGGCATGGATGTGAGTGACGTCATTAGGTTAGTTAGGTTTAAGTAGTCCTAAGTTCTAGGGGACTGGTGACCTCAGGATTAAAGTCCCATAGTGCTGAGAGCCATTTGAACCATTTCAGATTTGAGGCATTTCACTTTTCTTTTCCACTAGACACGTAATTTTGAAGATCGACAAAGGCTACTAGCCCCAGAAAATTACTTAAAATTTTTTGTACATTTGCTTCCATTGACGTACCTATAATTTTATTTCAAACAATTGATATACGGTACACTATTCATTTCATACGAATTTCTTTTCGTTCTGCACATCTCACTTTTTCTGTCAGATCTCTCCTGCAACAGTTGTATAAAATGGGATGTTTTTCGACTTACAGAGCGAAGCTAATATTCCCAACCTTCTCGTTCATCTTCAAATTAAAGCAATACAACAACCTGTGTTAGAGGACACGACGCAAGTCGGATCGCTTGACAATGCAGGCTCCTAGTCGCTGGTAACTGGTTGGCAACTCGTTCCAAATGATTCACTGGTGAGTCATTCTGCTGTCGCGCCGTATGCGCAGCTCTCCCTATTTAACTACACAGGAATGTCCGCCGCTCGTGGTCTCGCGGTAGCGTTCTCGCTTCCCGAGCACGGGGTCCCGGGTTCGATTCCCGGCGGGGTCAGGGATTTTCACCTGCCTCGAGATGACTGGGTGTTTGTGTTGTCTTCATCATTTCATCATCATCCAGGAAAGTGGCGAAATTGGACTGAGCAAAGATTGGGTAATTGTACGGGCGCTGATAACCACGCAGTTGAGCGCCCCACAAACCAAACATCATCATCACAACTACACAGGAAGTGATTCGCTGCCGACACGTTACCGACTCACGTCGGCAACAAGTTGTTTTTGAGTTGCTACGTGTGCGGAGGGCCTATGAGTAACCGTATGGAGCCATCTAAAGTCGAATGTGTTGTAGGAAAAGCAGATATCGGGCTAAGGTTCGTTATAGGCGTTTCTTTAATAAAAAAAAAAAAGACAAACAAACACACGTCTTCTGACTGGTTTGAAGATGCTCTCCGTGCCGCCATGAATTACTCGACGTCCTCGATTGTTTGCTGCATGTATTCCAATCTCTTGCCGGCCAGGGTGGCCGAGCGGTTCTAGGCGCTTCAGTCCGGAACCGCGTGACTGTTACGGTCGCAGGTTCGAATCCTGCCCCGGGAATGGATGTGTGTGACGTCCTTAGGTTGGTTAGGTTTAAGTAGTTCTAAGTTCTAGGGGACTGATGACCTCAGCTGTTAAGTCCCATAGTGCTCAGAGCCATTTGAATCATTCCAGTCTCTGTCTTCCTTTGCAGTTTTTGTTCTCGACAGCTCCCTCTAGTAACATGGAAGTCATTCCCAGATGTCTTAATAGATGTCCTGTCATCTTGTCCCCTCCTACTTGCCTGTGTTTTCCAGATGTTCCTTTCCTCACCTATTCTGTAGAGAACCTCCTTATTCCTTACCTTACCAGTCCACCTCATTTTCAACATCCTTCTGTAGCACAACATCTCAAATGGTTCCATCTCTACAATGATGTGCTCCAAATGCACTTTCTCATAAATTTCTTACTCAGTTTAAGATCTATATTTGGTACTGGTACACTTTTCTTGATCAGGACTGCCCTTTTTACCAGTGCTAGTCCGCTTTTTATGCCTTTTTATGCCTTTTATGCCTTTTTATGCCCTCATTGCTCCGTCCGTCATGGATTATTTTGTTACATAGGTAGTACAATTCCTTAACGTCGTCTACTTTGTTACCACAATTCTGATTGCAAGTTTCTCCTTGTTCTCATTCATGCTACTTCTCACTACTTCCATCTTTCTTCGAGTTACTCTCTCACTCCATATACTGTATTCATTAGGCTGTTCATCCTATTCAGAAGATCCTATAATTCTTGCCGGCCGGAGTGGCCTAGCGGTTGTAGGCGCTACAGTCTGAAACCGCGCGACCGCTACGTTCGCAGGTTCGAATCCTGCCTCGGGCATGGATGTGAGTGATGTCCTTAGGTTAGTTAGGTTTAAGTAGTTCTAAGTTCTAGGGGACTGATGACTTCAGAAGTTAAGTCCCATAGTGCTCAGAGCCATTTTTAAACTATAATTCTTCTTCACTTCCACTAGGATACCAATGATATAAGCAAAATTTACATTATTGATATCCTTTAGCCTGGAATTTTACTTCCATTCTTGAAACTTTTTTTTTTATTTCCGTTGTCGCTTCTCCGATGTATAGATTGAACAGTAGGGGCGAAAGACAACATCTCGTTCTCGGTCTTCCTCTCTTATTATTCCCTCTTGGTTATTGTACATATTTTATATTACCCGTCTTTCCCTTTAATTTACTCCTATTTTTCTCAGAATTTCCAACACCTCGCATCTTTTTAAATTATCGAACGCTTTCTCCAGGTCGACAAATCCTAAGAACGTACCTTGATTGCATTATCAACCGCAACGACAGAATTGCCTCTCTGGAGGCTTTAGCTTTCGTAAAGCTAAACTGATAGTCATCTAACAATCCTCGGCTTTATTTTCGAATCTTCCGTGTATTATTCATGTCAGCAGCTTAGGTGCATGAGCTGTTAAGCTGATAGTGCGATAATTGTTGCACTTGTCGGCTCTTGTAATCTTCGGAATTGTGTGTATGATGTTTTTCCAAACTCTGGCGGTATATCGCCGTCTCATACATTCTATACACAAACATGAATAGTCGCTTTGTTGCCACTTCCAACGATTTTAGAAATTCTGATGAAATGTTACCTATCCCTTCTGCATTATTTGATCTTAAGTCTTCCAAAGGTTTTTTAAATTTCGACTCTAATACTGGTTCCCCTCTCTCTTCCCTGTCGACTACTGTCTCTTATTCTTTCACGTCATCAGACAAGTCGTCCCCTCATAGAGACCTTCAGTGTACTCCTTCCACTTACCCTCTATCTCCTTTGCATTTAATAGTTAAATTCCCATTGCACTCTGAATGTTACCGCCCTTCCTTGTAATTTCACTGAAGATTATTTTGACTTCTCCGTTCGCTGAGTTAGTCCTTCCGACATTTCTTTTTCGATTTCTTCACATTTTTCATGCATCCGTTTTGCCTTAGCTTTCCTACACTTTCTAGTTACTTCATTCCTATGTGACTTTATTTCTGTATTCCTAAATTTCCCTGAATATTTTTGTGCTTGCCCCATTCGTCGATCAAATTAAGTATTTCTTCTGTTACCATTGGTTTCTTCGCAGTTACCTTCCTTATGCCCATGTTCTTCTTTCCAGGTTCAGTGATTACCCTTTTTAGAGGTACTGAATTGTACTCCGTTTTGAGCTCTTCCTTATTGCTGTATCTATAGCCTCAGGGAATTTCAAGTGTATCTCTTTATTCCTTAGTATTTCCATAGCCCATTTCTTTACGCATTGACTCTTCCTCATAAGTCTCTTAAACTTCAGCCTACTGTTCATCATGACCAAATCGTGATCTGAGTCTATATCTGCTCCTGGATACGCCTTACAATCCAATATCTGATTTCGGAACTCTGCATGATGTAATCTAACTAAAATCTTCCCGTATCTCCCGGCCTTTCCTAGTATAGCTACTTCTCTTGTGATTCTTGAACAGAGAAATCGCTATTACTAGCTGAAATTTATTGCAGGACTCCACTAGTCTTTCTCCTCTCTCATTCCTATTAACAAGCCCACATGCTCCCGTAACCGTTTCTTCTACTCCTTCGCCTACAACTGCATTCCAGTCCCCATGATTATTGTACTTTCATCTCCCTTTATGTAATGAACTACCCGTTCAGTATCCTCATAGACTTTATATCTTCATCTTCTGCTTGAGATGTCGGCATGTAGGCCTATGACTGAACTGTTGTCTGTGTTGTTTGGTTGTCAGTTCTGACGAGAACAACCCTGTCACTGCCATACCTTCCTATTCGTAATGAATCCTATTCCCGTTGTACCATTTTCTGCTCCTGCAGACATTACCCTACACTCGTCTGAGCAGAAATCCTTGTCTTCCTTCCATTTCACTTCACTTACCCTCATCATATCTTAATTGAGCCTTATCATTTCTGTTTTCTAGCTCCTCTACTACTTTCGAACTTCTGACATTACACGTCCCGACTCGTAGAACGTTTCATTGGTTATTCAATCTTTTTCTCATGGTCGCCTCCTCCTTGGCAGCCCCCTCCCGTAGATCCGAAAGGGAGACTAGTCCAGAATCTTTTGCCAATTGAGAGATCATCATAACACTTTGCACTCGTCTATTATGTGTCTTTAATGCGGTGGTCTCCATTGCCTTCTGCATCTTCGTGACGTTGATCACTGCTTATTCTTTCGCATTTAGGGGCAGTTTCCCACCCCACAGGCAAATGAGTGTCCTGAACCTCTGTCCGCTCCTCCGCCCTCTGTAACAAGGCCGTTTGGCAGAATGAAGATGACTTATGCTGGAAGTCTTTGGCCGCCAGTGCTGATTATTAACCAAAATTTAAGCGTTGGCAGGTTCGAGCCCGGGAATGATGACGTTTTGATTGCTAATCTAAGACGCTGCCCCCTTTTTCTCTCTTTTTTTCTCCTTCATTTTGTTCAGAATTGTTCTCAGCGTTTGGTCTGGTCGTACGTCATATGACCTTCGTTCAAGTTCATCGTTCATTACATCATTCAACTTTTTATTACGGAGGCCGGGCAGCCCTATGACCGAGCACACTGGGCTATCATACCGGCTACTCGTAGCCGACGGTTGCAGTTACAAGAGCATTAAGCAAATATAAAACACCTGCCAGACACACACGATCAACCGATTCTTGAACACTGCTCGTCAGTCTGCGACCCTCATCAAGAAGGCCGGATAGTATCGGATACTAGCGCTAGTAACAGCAACTGTCGCGCCGTTGCAGTGTGAACTAAGGTGGAACACGACCGCTCAAGCGATTTCGAATCAAACCAACAGTGCGTTTCGGAGTGGCAACTACTCTGGTGTCCAAAATTAAAGCAACTGACGGAAATTTTGCAAGGTTGCGTTTACTTTGGCACAAAACATTATGAACAGGTGATAGTAAATTAGAAACAATGTAAAGAATGCATAACGTACACAACTGTAAGATACGTGATGGAAGACAACTATGTTCTTCCTTTCTTTTTTCAACTTAACGGATTTGCACAAACATCTGACGACTGGATAATGTGCTCAGTATGGGGTAGCAATGCAGGCCTGACAACGATGCGGCATGCTGTGAATAATGTCATAAATGTTAAAGCAATAGATAGATTCATACCGCTGAAGTTAATAAGAGACGGGACTGATCCACCATGGTACACAAAACACGTCAGAACACTGTTGCAGAAGCAGCGAAAAATGCAAGCCAAATTCAGAAGAACGCAAAATCCCGAAGACTGGCTACGTTTCACGGAAGCTCGAAATTTAGTGTGGACATCAATGCGAGATGCTTTTAATAGTTTCCACAGTGACATATTATCTCAAAATACGGTACAAAACCCAAAGAGATTCTGGTCGTATGTGAAGTACACCAGTGGCAAAAAACAGTTAATACCGTCACTGCGCGATAGCGATGGAAATGTTACCGATGATGGTGCCACTAAAGCGGAGTTACTAAATACAGTTTTCCGTAATTCCTTCACGAAAGAAGACGAAGTCAGTATTCCAGAATTCTAAACCAGAACAGCTGTTAGCATGAGTGAAATAAAAGTAGATATCTTACGTGTTGCGGAACAACTCAAATCACTTAAGAAATGCAAGTCTTCCGGTCCTGATGGTATACCAATCAGGTTCCTTTCAGAGTATGCAGACACAATAGAGCCTTCCTTAACAATCATATACAACCGCTCACTTGACGAAAGGTCTGTTCCTAAAGACTGGAAGGTACCACAGGTCACAACAATATTCAAGAAAGGAAATAGGAGTAACCCATTGAATTACAAACCCATATCACTGACCTCAATTTGCAGTAGGGTTTTGGAGCATATACATTATGTAAAACCATGAAGAAAATTACTTATTGATACATAACCAACACAGATTCATAAAATATTGTTCTTGTGTAACACAGCTAACTCTTTATTCCTATGAAGTAATGAGTGCTGTGGACAAGGGATCTCAGATCGATTCCATATTCCTAGATATCCAGAAGGCTTTTGATACCGTTCCTCACAAGTGACTATTAATCAAATTGGGTGCTAATAGAGTATTGTCTCAGTTGTGTGACTGGATTCGTGATTTCCTCTCAGAGAGGTCACAGTTCGTACTGATAGACGGTAAATCATCGAGTCGAACAGAAGTGATATCTGGTGTTCCGCAAGGTAGTGTCATAGGCCCTCTGTTGTTCCCGATTTACATAAATGATCTAGGTGATAATCTGAACAGCCCCCTTAGAT
This sequence comes from Schistocerca cancellata, assembly GCF_023864275.1. NCBI lineage: Eukaryota > Metazoa > Arthropoda > Insecta > Orthoptera > Acrididae > Schistocerca > Schistocerca cancellata. The sequence goes on along the minus strand of NC_064631.1, from coordinate 150,003,551 downwards.
TGTTTGCAGATGACGCTGTAATTTACCGTCTAGTAAAACCATCAGACGATCAAATCCAACTGCAAAATGATGTAGAGAGAATTTCTGTATGGCGCGACAAGTGGCAATTGGCACTAAAAGAAAAGTGCGAGGTCATCCACATGGTTACTAAAAGAAATCCGATAAATTTTGGGTATACGATAAATCGCACAAATCTAAGGGCTGTCAGTTCGAGTAAATACCTAGGAATTACAATTACGAGCAACTTAAATTGGAAAGACCACATAGATAATATTGTAGGAAAGGCGAAACAAAGATTGCGCTTTGTTGGCAGAACACTTAGAAGATGCGACAAACCCACTAAAGAGACAGCCTACATTACACATTGTCCCTCCTCTGCTAGAATATTGCTGCGCGGTGTGGGATCCTTACCAGGTTGACGGAGGACATCGAAAAAGTGCAAAGAAGGGGAGCTCGTTTCGTATTATCGCGCAATAGGAGTGAGAGTGTCACTGATATGATACGCGAGTTGGGGTGGCAGTCACTGAAACAAAGGCGGTTTTCTTTGCGGCGAGATCTATTTACGAAATTTCAATCACCAACTTTCTCTTCCGTGTGCAAAAATATTTTGTTGACACCCACCTACATAGGGTACTATGTATCTCAGAGCTCGAACGGAAAGATGTAGGTGTTTCTTTTTCCCACGCGCCATTCGAGAGTGGAATGGTAGAGAAGTAGAACGAAAATGGTACGATGAACCCTCTGCCTGGCACTTAAGTGTGAATTGCAGAGTAACTATGTAGGTGTAAATAACTCCCATTCTACCTGCAGAGCTTATGACAAGTCTTAAACAGTGTTTGGTGGACGCTAACGTGATGCAGCCCGTCTCCCCAGTGCATCCCACACATGCTCTATCGGATTCAAATAGGGAGAGAGAGAGCAGGCCACGAAATGCATGCAATATCTACCGTTTTCCAGAAGACACCAACCACCTATGCACTATGAGGTCGAGCATTATCGTCAGTCAAATGGTTCAAATGGCTCTGAGCACTATGGGACTCAACTGCTGAGGTCATTAGTCCCCTAGAACTTAGAACTAGTTAAACCTAACTAACCTAAGGACATCACACACATCCATGCCCAAGGCAGGATTCGAACCTGTGACCGTAGCGGTCTCGCGGTTCCAGACTGCAGCGCCTAGAGCCGCACGGCCACTTCGGCCGGCTATCGTCAGTCAGTACGAAATCTGGGCCCACGGCAGATCGCAACAATCTCACCTGAGGTCTCAGGACCTCGTCACGATACCTGACAGCAGTTAAATCTTGCTGATTCACCCGTGCAATTTCATGAAGAGGTATTCGAGTGGTCATCATAATCCCTGCCCATACCAAGTTTGGGTCTAGAAATCGTGTTCTACGTTCCCTCCAGATGCGAATCCGTTGAGAACCATTGTCCAGACCAAATCGGGACTCATCTGTGAAAAGAGCATTGGCCCACTGTTCGACCGTCCACTCTAGACATTACCTTTTCTAAAGGCACGTCAGAAGTACACATACAGCAGCCGGCCGCTGTGGACGAGCGCTTCTAGGCGCTTCATTCCGGAACCGCGTGGCTGCTACTGTCGCCGGTTCGAATCCTGCCTCGGGCATGTATGTGTGTGATGTCCTTAGGTTAGTTGGGTTTAAGTAGTTCTAAGTTCTAGGGGACTGGTGACCTCAGATACGTCCCATAGTGCTCAGAGCCATTTGAACCATTTTTGAACTTGTGCGTTACACAAGGATATTCGGATTCTTTTGAGCAGATGGATTAAGTTTAGGGGACTGATGACCTCAGATGTTACGTCCCATAGTGATTAGAGCCATTTTTTACACATGCAGCAGCTCTCCGACAGTAAAGGCCGCTCTGCCGAAGCCTGCTGTACGCCGTTTGCCACGATACAATTCCAGTGGATGCTGTGAGGTCAGATGCCAGTTGCCTTGCAGCACTAAGGCGGTACTGTCGTGCCATTACAGCCAAATATCGGTCCTCTCTTTCTGATTTCACACGTGGTCGGCCCTGCCCTGGTCTTCGGGATACAGTTCCGGCCTCTACCTGTATAAACGTCATCACATCCGAGAAACTATAGAACGACTCACATTAAGTTATCGGGCCACATCAGCTTGCGACTGTCCTCCTTCCATTCTTCCTATGGCCCTCCACCGCACAGAGTCTGGTACGAGTCTTCTGCAGCGTCTGTGACTGCGTGCATGGTGATTGTGGATCTACATCTACATCTACATCTACATCTACATCTACATTTATACTCCACAAACCACCCAACGGTGTGAGGCGGAGGGCACTTCGGCTCCGGAAGCCCATATCGATGATGTTTCGTAGAATGGTTCACACGCTGACATTTGCTGATGGCACAGCATTGAAATCTGCAGCAATAAGCGGTAGGGTTGCACTTCTGTCACGTTGAATGATTCTATTCAGTCGTCGTTGGTCCAGTTCTTGCAGGATCTTTTTCCGGCCGCAGCGATGTCGGAGAGTTGATGTTTCACGGGAATACTGATATTCACGGTACACTACTGAAATAGTCGTACGGGGAAATCCACACGTCATCGCTACCTCGGAGATGCTGTGTCCCATCGCTCGTCCGCCGACTATAACAACACGTACAAACTCGCTTAAATCTTGATAAACAGCCATTGTAGTAGCAGTAACCGATCTAATAACACTGCCAGACACTTATCGTCTTATATAGGCGTTGCCGATCGCAGCTCCGTACTCTGCCTGTTTCCATATCTTTGTATTTGAATACGCATGCCTATACCAGTTTCTTTGGCGCTTCAGTGCACATAGAGAATGCGAAAGAACTTGCCACTCGATTAGCAGGAGTTTACCTTATGTCTCTGCAGCATCTACATCTACATTTATACACCGCAAGCCACCCAACGGTGTGTGGCGGAGGACACTTTACGTGCCACTGTCATAACCTCCCTTTCCTGTTCCAATCGCGCATGGTTCGCGGGAAGAACGACTGCCGGAAAGCCTCCGTGTGCGCTCTATTCTTTCTAATTTTACATTCGTAATCTTCTCGGGAGGTATAAGTAGGGTGAAGCAACAGACTCGATATTTCATCCAGAAACGCACCCTCTCGAAACCTGGACAGCAAGCTACACCGCGATGCAGAGCGCCTCTCTTGCAGTCTGCCACTTGCGTTTGCGAAACATCTCCGTAACGCTATCACGCTTACCAAATAACCCTGTGACGAAACGCGCCGCTCTTCTTTGGATCTTCTCTATCTCCTCCGCCAACCCGACCTGGTACGGATCCCACACTGATGAGCAATACTCAAGTATAGGTCGAACGAGTGTTTTGTAAGCCACCTCCTTTCTTGATGGACTACATTTTCTAAGGACTCTTCCAATGAATCTCAACCTGGTACCCGCCTTACCAACAATTAATTTTATATGATCATTCCACTTCAAATCGTTTCGTACGTATACTCCCAGATATTTTACAGAAGTAACTGCTACCAGTGTTTGTTCCGCTATCATATAATCATACAATAAAGGATCCTTCTTTCTATGTATTCGCAATACATTACATTTGTCTATGTTAAGGGTCAGTTGCCACTCCCTGCAACAAGTGCCTATCCGCTGCAGATCTTCCTGCATTTCGCTGCAATTTTCTAATGCTGCAACTTCTCTGTATACTAGAGCATCATCCGCGAAAAGCCGCATGGCACTTCCGACACTATCTACTAGGTCATTTATATATAATGTGAAAAGCAATGGTCCCATAACACTCCCCTGTGGCACGTCAGAGGTTACTTTAACGTCTGTAGACGTCCGTCCATTGAGAACAACATGCTGTGTTCTATTTGCTAAAAACTCTTCAATCCAGTCACACAGCTGGTCTGATATTCTGTAGGCTCTTACTTTGTTTATGAGGCGACAGTGCGGAACTGTATCGAACGCCTTCCGGAAGTGAAGGAAAATGGCATCTACCTGGGAGCCTGTATCTAATATTTTCTGGGTCTTATGAACAAATAAAGCGAGTTGGGTCTCATACGAGCGCTGTTTCCGGAATCCATGTTGATTCCTACAGAGTAGATTCTCGGTTTCCAGAAATGACATGATTCGCGAGCAGAAAACATGTTCTAAAATTTTACAACAGATCGATGTCAGAGATATAGGCCTATAGTTTTGAGCATCTGCTCGACGACCCTTCTTAAAAACTGGAACCACCTGTGCTCTTTTCCAATCATTTGGAAACAAATGTTCAAATGTGTGTGAAAATCTTATGGGACTTAACTGCTAAGGCCGTCAGTCCCTAAGCTTACACACTACTTAACCTAAATTATCCTAAGGACAAACATACACAGCCATGCCCGAGGGAGGACTTGAACCTCCGCAGGGACCAGCCGCACAGCCCATGACTGCAGCGCCTGAGACCGCTCGGCTAATCCCGCGCGGCCATTTGGAACCTTCCGTTCCTCTAGAGACTTGTGGTACACGGCTGTTAGAAGGGGGGGGGGGGGGGGGGCAAGTTCTTTCGCGTACTCTGTGTAGAATCGAACTGGTATCCCGTCAGGTCCAGTGGATTTTCCTCTGTTGAGTGATTTCAGTTGCTTTTCTGTTACTTGGACACTTATTTCGATGTCGGCCATTTTTTCATTCGTGCGAGGATTTAGAGATGTGGGACTACCCGCCGGCAAATACTAACCCGTTTGATTGGTGTCCTGACGTCATCGTAGGCGTGCTTGTCCGTTGGCCGGAATGCTATCTTGCCGCCATCCCCGCAGAACACGATCGTACGGACATCGTTGACAGTTTGTATGATAATATCGTGAATTAGACACAGGACAGGGTAATGTAATAGCGGTTTGTTGCTTTAATTCTGGAGACCAGTGTAGTTACCTGTTGCTACTTTTCCGGTGCACGAACTTAACTTCAGAACGTTGCGTTTTGTTTCCCAAGTGACACAAGCCGCCGCTTGGTGCGCCAAGCTCAGAGGGACGCCAGAGGTGCCCAAGTGCAAGATTTGGATCCCGGGTGTATCATAATTAGCAGCGAAAACTGCCACGGGTGAAAGGATGCGATAACAGAAGTGCCAATCATTCTAGTAAACATGGCTCCACAAAAGACTCCGTTCCCGAAATAACCGCGAATGTGTCGTTACTCCGCTGCTGACTTCAAAGTGACATATTGTGGTAATGTAAACTTCTCGATTATGTCCCCATCTAAGAGGACTAAAACTTCACATGAGACCTACCTTAACCAGAAATACAACATTACTTCTACACTTCACATGTTAAAAGTTTACTAACGAATTTTCTTCATCTGTTAGTATAGCCTACACTGAGGTGACGATCATGGGATAACGATATGCATATATACAGGGCTATTACAAATGATTGAAGCGATTTCATAAATTCACTGTAGCTCCATTCATTGACATATGGTCGCGAAACACTACAGATACGTAGAAAAACTCAAAGTTTTGTTCGGCTGAAGCCGCACTTCAGGTTTCTGCCGTCAGAGCGCTCGAGAGCGCAGTGAGACAAAATGGCGACAGGAGCCGAGAAAGCGTATGTCGTGCTTGAAATGCACTCACATCAGTCAGTCATAACAGTGCAACGACACTTCAGGACGAAGTTCAACCAATATCCACCAACTACTAACTCCATTCGGCGATGGTATGCGTAGTTTAAAGCTTCTGGATGCCTCTGTAAGGGGAAATCAACGGGTCGGCCTGCAGTTAGCGAAGAAACGGTTGAACGGGTGCGGGCAAGTTTCACGCGTAGCCCGCGGAAAATTGGCTCATGCTACAACTGGAGACCGACAGCGCCGACTTCATCTTTCAACAGGGTGGTGCTCCATCGCACTTCCATCATGATGTTCGGCATTTCTTAAACAGGAGATTGGAAAACCGATGGATCGGTCGTGGTGGAGATCATGATCAGCAATTCATGTCATGGCCTCCACGCTCTCCCGACTTAACCCCATGCGATTTCTTTCTGTGGGGTTATGTGAAAGATTCAGTGTTTAAACCTCCTCTACCAAGAAACGTGCCAGAACTTCGAGCTCGCATCAACGATGCTTTCGAACTCATCGATGGGGACATGCTGCGCCGAGTGTGAGAGGAACTTGATTATCGGCTTGATGTCTGCCGAATCACTAAAGGGGCACATATCAAACATTTGTGAATGCCTAAAAAAACTTTGAGTTTTTGTATGTGTGTGCAAAGCATTTTGAAAATATCTCAAATAATAAAGTTATTGTAGAGCTGTGAAATCGCTTCAATCATTTGTAATAACCCTGTACAAATGGCCGTAGTATACAAGGCACAAAAATGGTAGTGCATTGGCTGAGCTGTCATTTGTACTCAGGTGATTCATGTGGAAAGGTTTCCGACGTGATTACGGCCGCACGCCAGGAATTAACAGACTTTGCATGCGGAATGGTAGTTGGAGCTAAGCGCATGGGACATTCCATTCCGGATACCGTTAAGGAATTCAATATACTGCATCTCACAGTGTCAAGAGTGTGGCGAGAATACCAAATTTCAGGCATTCCCTCCCAACGCAGTGGCCGACGGCCTTCACTTAACGACCGAGAGCAGCGGGGTTTGCGTCGAGTTGTCAGCGGTAAATGGAAATGAGCGTTTGGCGTCATTGGCAGGGAGGCCCCTTGCGGGGCAGGTTCGGCCGCCTTGGTGCAGGTCTTATTACATTCGACGCCACATTGGGCGACCTGCGCGCCGGATGGGGATAAAATGATAACACAATACCCTGTCCCTGAGCGGAGAAAATCCCCGACCCAGCCGGGAATCGAACCCGGGCCCGTACGACGGCAATCCGTCACTCTGACCACCCAGCTATCGGGGCGGACAGTTGTCAGTGGTAGAAACAAGCAACACAGCGTGAAATAACCGCAGACATCAATGTGGGACTTACGACGAACGTATCGGTCAGGACAGCGCGGTGAAAATGGGCTACGGCAGGTGTCGACCGACCCCAGTGCCTTTGCTAACAGCACGAAAACGCCTGCTGCGCCTCTCCTGCGCTCAGGACAGTATCGGTCGAACTCCAGACGACTGGAACATCGTGGTCTGGTCATATGAGTCATGACTTCAGTTGGGATGAGGTGATGGTAAGGTTCAACTGCGCCGCAGACGCCACCAAGCCACGGACCCAGGTTGTCAAGAAGGCACGGTACAAACTGGCGGTGGCTCCACAATCATGTGGTCTGTGTTGACATGGAATGGCCTGGGTCCTCTGGTCCACCTGAACCGATACTTGATTGGCAATTATTATCTTCGGCTACCTGGAGACCATTTTCATCCATTAATGGACTTCATGTTCGCAAACAACGGTGAAATTTTTATGGATGACAACGCACCATGTCACTTGCCAAAACTGTTTCCGACCGGTTTGTAGAACATTCTGGACAATTCAAGCGAATGATTTGATCACCAAGATCGCCCGATACGAATCTCATCGAACATTTGTGGGACATAAGCGAGAGGTCAGTTCGTGCACGAAATCCTGCACCGGCAATATCTTCAATTATGGACAGCTATAGAGGCAGCATGGCTCAATATTTCTGCAGAAGACATCCAACGACTTATCGAGTCCATGTCAAGTCGAGGTCCGACATGATAATAGGTGGAATGCCACGTCTTTTGCCACCTTAATGTACAACTTAAGCAGCTGAAGAGCGTCCTACACTTAACAAGTCAGTATCATATTAGAGAATGTTCTTTGTATTTCTGACCTATTTTTTTGTATTTCTGTCATACAGGGTGTTTCAAAAATGACCGGTATATTTGAAACGGCAATAAAAACTAAACGAGCAGCGATAGAAATACACCTTTTGTTGCAATATGCTTGGGACAACAGTACATTTTCAGGCAGACAAACTTTCGAAATTACAGTAGTTACAATTTTCAACAACAGACGGCACTGCGGTCTGGGAAACTCTATAGCGCAATATTTTCCACATATCCACCATGCGTAGCAATAACATGGCGTAGTCTCTGAATGAAATTACCCGAAACCTTTGACAACGTGTTTGGCGGAATGGCTTCACATGCAGATGAGATGTACTGCTTCAGCTGTTCAGTTGTTTCTGGATTCTGGTGGTACACCTGGTCTTTCAAGTGTCCCCACAGAAAGAAGTCACAGGGGCTCATGTCTGGCGAATAGGGAGGCCAATCCACGCCGCCTCCTGTATGTTTCGGATAGCCCAAAGCAATCACACGATCATCGAAATATTCATTCAGGAAATTAAAGACGTCGGCCGTTCGATGTGGCCGGGCACCATCTTGCATAAACCACGAGGTGTTCGCAGTGTCGTCTAAGGCAGTTTGTACCGCCACAAATTCACGAAGAATGTCCAGATAGCGTGATGCAGTAATCGTTTCAGATCTGAAAAATGGGCCAATGATTCCTTTGGAAGAAATGGCGGCCCAGACCAGTACTTTTTGAGGATGCAGGGACAATGGGACTGCAACATGGGGCTTTTCGGTTCCCCATATGCGCCAGTTCTGTTTATTGACGAAGCCGTCCAGGTAAAAATAAGCTTCGTCAGTAAACCAAATGCTGCCCACATGCATATCGCCGTCATCAATCCTGTGCACTATATCGTTAGCGAATGTCTCTCGTGCAGCAATGGTAGCGGCGCTGAGGGGTTGCCGCGTTTGAATTTTGTATGGATAGAGGTGTAAACTCTGGCGCATGAGACGATACGTGGACGTTGGCGTCATTTGGACCGCAGCTGCAACACGGCGAACGGAAACCCGAGGCCGCTGTTGGATCACCTGCTGCACTAGCTGCGCGTTGCCCTCTGTGGTTGCCGTACACGGTCGCCCTACCTTTCCAGCACGTTCATCCGTCACGTTCCCAGTCCGTTGAAATTTTTCAAACAGGTCCTTTATTGTATCGCTTTTCGGTCCTTTGGTTACATTAAACCTCCGTTGCAAACTTCGTCTTGTTGCAACAACACTGTGTTCTAAGCGGTGGAATTCCAACACCAGAAAAATCCTCTGTTCTAAGGAATAAACCATGTTGTCTACAGCACACTTGCACGTTGTGAACAGCACACGCTTACAGCAGAAAGACGACATACAGAATAGCGCTCCCACAGACTGCGTTGTCTTCTACATCTTTCACATCAATTGCAGCGCCATCTGTTGTTGAAAATTGTAACTACTGTAATTTCGAAAGTTTGTCCGCCTGAAAATGTACTGTTGTCCCAAGCATATTGCAACAAACGGTGTATTTCTATCGCTGCTCGTTTAGTTTTTATTGCCATTTCAAATATACCGGTCATTTTTGAAACACCCTGTATGTTTTCAATGGAAAGTGAAATAATTCGCAAATTATATAATTAATTAGAATAACTTCCATTAACACATTTTTATTGAAGCTAGCGTAAAACAATAGGTGAAGTTCCTTCTGGTTTTGCTAAAGATCTTGCAAGAGGTCCATGAATAAGGAATTTATTGCTAGCGCACTCGAGCAGATGTAATTTCGATGGATTGCTCACGCGCTGCCTGCGATATGTAAGCTTGAAACGTCCCCTTAGAACAAGTTATACAAGACTGTGCTTAAACTGACACACAATGTTTTTAGCGCAACGCAATCTGACTATCAAAGATCCCTGCAAAAGAATGGCCCTGAGTAACTTTAACCTATACCTTTCACAAATCACTTACCTCACAAAAATCTTCGTTACTCGAACTACTGCAATACAGCGAGCGCCACTATTGCCAGCTAAATAATAGATTCAAACTACAGAAAGCACTAACTACTGATAGGGATAGTTAGCAAATGAAAGATATTAATAGAGAACAAACAATGTATTTACCTTAATAGTCATAATATATATAGCAGTTCATGACAAATTACAAAACTCCGCCATCTCTCTCCTCACATCCACCACTGCTGGTGGCTCACCTCCAACTGCGCAACGCTACACGCTGTTCACATCCAGCTGCCGCTGCCTAACACTACAATGGCAGACAACAATGCAAACTAGCCACAGGCTGCACACAGCACAGCCAGTGATTTTCATACAGAGCGCTACGTAGCATTACCAATATAAAAATCTAAACAGCCTACTTACATAGCCCCCATGCTCCCCACAAAAAATTTTACAAATTTTTTTGGCTAGTGCCCAATAATGATTTGATAAAATTTTTCATAATTACAATAACAAAGAAATCAAATGCACACACTTATTGATACAATGTTGGTCAAAAGCTAAAATTTTCTCACAGTCCATAAAGACAGTCTAGATTGTTCATCACAGTAAAATTTCAGTGTTTTTTTTTTTTTCAAAGTCTGAATAGTAAAAGACAATGCACACGGAAGTAGTGGATTTCCATGCAGTCTTGAAGAAGTAGTGGTGTCCTTCCAACAGAAAGACAGTGCTGACTCTTGACATGCTGACAGGTAATGGGCCACAATGGAGCAAATCCACAGCAGAGTCATTCGAAGTTCTGAAGACTATTGGTAGGTAGGTCATCACAGAGCAGACCCACTGCAGTCCTGGTAGAGAGTATTGGTGGGCCACCAGAGGTGCAGACCCACTGTAGTCCTTGTAGAAATTGTGGTATTGGTGAGTCAGCAAAGGTGTAGACCCACTGTAGTCCTTGTAGAGATGGCTAGCAGCCATCCGTTGCGACTGTGCAGGTGCACAATCACCATTGAAGAGTCTTGCGGATAATAGAGCAAGTCCATAACCACCACTTGTGCACTCACAAAGTTTTTTTGGAAGTGTCCTTAGAACCAGCAATGCTGTTATCCAGTCCCTTGCTGAATTATTAACACACGTGCAAACACTAACAGTCCCTACTTCTCACATATTGTCCATATACTATGACCAACAGAAACATGTGCAGTGAAATGTAACGTACAAGTTACTTAATTAGATGAACTGGTGTCAATTACAATTTTATAACATAAAAATACAATAACAAAGGTACAAAATACATCATTAAAGAACATATCAATACAGATAACATTTGTAGTACAGGCTTTACAACAGAATAGAAATAAACATATACATCAGTGTTACAGGAATTATGACATGAGTACAAAAATAAAAGATCAGCATAACTTGCGAAACATCAACTTCACACATGAGCATTAAAACAAAATAGAATAAATAATGTCTCAACAGCTTTACAAAGTAAATAACATAGTATTAGAAAAATTCTACAACATAGCTCTCATCAGCTAAACACATAAAGACAGGAAAAAGCACAAATACACAAGGGTACACAAACATATAGCGGAATAACACAAAAGGAAAGGACAGGGTTTGTTTTACTGCAGTATTTTGCATGGAGATCTCCCTTCGTTCATCATTATTCCCAAAAGTCCTATTTAAGCTTGCTTTCTCTATTCTGTTCACATCCTCTGTCAAAAAATAGTTTTTCTCCACTGTACAGTATCCTTTTTTTTTGCCCAAACCATTTTCATATAGCTTCTCAATACATTTCTTCCAAGTCATCATAGTTAGTTTCTTATATAGTCTACCCCTCTTAAGCTAACTTAAATCTACTGAGCTCAGATATATATACCAAGGGACGAGACAATGCAGCAGCATACAACAAATCAACACAAACAGCAATGACAAAAAAATGCCAATTTGCAAAGCAAGCAGCAGTAAATCTAAATTAACAGATAAAATGCAAAATTACAACTAATATGAGCCAATGTGCAGCAACAAGAAAAGCTTAACAGAGTAATACAAAGTTAAATTTAGCAGCACTATGCCTGGCAAACAGCAGCAGCAAACATGACAAATCTCAAGCAGAAAAAATATTACAGTAAAGACAACAATGCAGAAAAGGGAAATGTCTATTCACATCTTAATGTCTATGTAATTAAAGTGGTGCACCACAACAACTTATTGTAAAAAAAAAATTTACCATATACTTGAAAAGAAAATTGTGTGTCCAGTTACTGTTACTAGTCCCTTCTTATTGTTCTTTCCTTTCCAAGTGCTCCTTTTGAATGTGGATTACAAAATTATTATTTAATAGATCTGTTGACAGAAAGTGTTCACATTAGCAAATGCATCTAAGTTTATTTTATAAAAGCAATGCTGCAACACATCTGGAAGCCAGATATCAAATGAAATAAGCAATTACGCAAACCAAAGCATAAAAATATCATTCATTAGTCATGTGACATTTCATAAGTTAGTAGAAATTCTCTCAACTCTCGTAGAAAGACGATTGTCGTAATCAGGTGTGCAGATGTAAAAATATTTCTCGTCATTCCATTAGGCATTTCAGTAAATATCATAAATTACGAGCTCCACAGTATGCTTTCAACAAGGAAATGTCAATAGCGAGGATAATGGCCTCCCTTTTTTTTTTCTACCTGTGCTTCTGTAAAAGGCACACCCTAATGGCTTGTTCTCCAGGTGTCTGACACAGCTGTGTCCTGACGACGCACGTGCAGGTGGTCACTTAACTTTCTTACAGAAATATTTACGACAGCAGTTTCCGCTACAGTGAGTCTCATATAAAAATTTCACAGGTCGAGAATTTACGTTGCAAATGTGTAGAAACAAAATCCTATGAATATAACAGTGTCCAAAAAAATTTTCGCCAGCATTGTGATACATTCCCGCATTTACACACATTTCATAACTCTTAAAGTACGATTCTTGGTTTCCAACATCCTTTTTCACAAGTCAAGAGTCCCTAACTTCTATTCATTATTCATATACATATAAACACGTAATCACATTCCTCATATATGGTAGCATCATCTTATTGACATAAACATACCTCAACAGCATAATACACATCGTCATCGTAAAAATATCATAACAGCTCAGTCAATTCTCAAAAACGTCGTAGCTTCCTGCAATAATTTCAAAACCTGAAAAAATTCTCTGCTCATGTCAAAAGTGTCATCTTCCTCAAACGTACCTTAAATATCATGATCTCATACCAAATACATCATTCAAAGCTCTCATAGTATCACAATGGTTCTGAAAAAATATGAACAGTTCACAAAGTACTGACAAAATACAATTTCTTAAGTGTGAAGTTATCCAACGGTGTAATTACGTAAACATCTGTCACTGATGTAGTAAAAAAAAATGTTTATCTCTCAGTTAAATGTGTAATTTGTTTTAGAGAAATATGGTACCGATGTGTAAAGTTGTATAAGCAAATACCATATTAGCTAGGGTTCCTTGTACTTACCAAACACATGGTACACAAAGTAAGCATGTACCCCCCTGAGGATTAATGTAATTATACCCTCAGGTGTTACAGATTACAGCAATGGAATGAAATGTATCACGGAAAACTTTCTTTGTAATTCAAAAATCTTTAAAAATAAATGTTTTAAGTACAAAATTAATCACTGAAATGCGTGTCCTGTAGCGCTAAAGGTGCATCTTGTTGTAAGATAATCTCTGTGGAAGTGTCGTAGTTATTTTCCTCTGAAAGCTAAGTTCTGCAGAAGCCAATGTATTTACCTCATGATAAACAAAAGTGTAGTGCTTGGCGTAAAGATATCTTAGTTATTACACTTATTGTTGTGATGATGAAAGTACTGTGCTGTAACGTATTGTTGTGCTATGGAAAAGGCTGTCTCCTTGTAGCTATACCACAAAAGTTACTAATAAAACATGTTTTGCTTTCCAGAAGAATTCAGAAAAATTGTGCAGATATAAAACAGATACACTGCAAAAGCAACAATGTAAATTATGTCACACATTAGTAGTGTCGTAATATAACTGTGTAGCTGTCAAAGAAACCAAATACTAGGTCATCTCTAATCTCACAGAAAGTACTTTAAATCCCAAATGTATTTTCCAGTAAACCAAAATGTTGCATTAGAATCTCATTAGCAGTACTGGTAAATGTTCTAAGTATGTGAGACTTATAGTCGTTACGTAATCGTGCAACTAACAAGCAAGAATGCACACACACAATAACACTGTGACGTCTGTTCACAATAACAATGCATTCGTAATTTCTGTTTAAATAAGTTCTCTTGGTTCTTGACTGGATATTTAACTTCAAACATTGTTGCATGGTAACAGTTTCTAAAGCATACTAGTAACGTGAAGTGAAACGTTTTATGGCAAAGACAAAGTTAAAAGCAGATTATCTTTCATAAACGGTTTTACATGTGAAATGTGGTGTAAACCTTTACTCTTCCTAGTACGCAGAGTTTCAACTTCAACGCAATTATCATGTGGTATACGTCGGATTCTGTAAGGTCCATTGTAAACTAGAAAGAATTTGTGACTCAAGTGTTTCTTCTTATGTGACAATGAATGAGCTTTAATGAGAACTTTCTGACCAATATACAATTTCTTTCCATTTGCTTTACCGTGTAGTTTTCTCCTTTTGTCTGCTGCAGATTTTATATTTTTAAGAGCCAAATCAATTATGTCTTTGTGTCGAAGTTTACGTGTATTCGGGAAAGGTACAAGCTCTCTGATTCTGTTCGGTGGTTCTTCATTCTTCAGTACAAGAGTAGGTGGTAAAGCAGTGGAGTCATGAGGCATTTCATTCAGCACGTTTTGAAATAAGTGTAAATATCTGTCCCAATGCTGATGCTTTCTGTGACAATAAAGTCTGCAAAGCTTATTTATTTCTTTCATAATCCGTTCAGACGGGTTACAATGTGGTGAGTACAATGAAATAAAAACAGGTTTGATTTTATGATTCCGAAGCATGCGTGACCAAACAGCAGATCTGAATTGCGGTCCGTTATCTGAAATTTCTTTACTAACGTGTCCAACTTCACGTAAGAAATTTTTAACAAAGGCGTTGGATACAGACCGTCCAGTGGCTTTACGTAACGGAGTGAAAGAAACAAATTTTGAAGTAAGTTCAACAGCGACTAGAACGTACGAAAATCCATTCGATGTTCTGACAAGGGGTCCCAAGAGATCAACAGCAGCAAATTCTTTTAATTTAGAAGGAATAATAGAAAACAATGGAGCACGATGTGAGATAGTAGATGGTTTCGCCTTTTGACAGAGTTTACAAATAGACAAGACTCTTCGAATTCGCTTTTCCATATTGTTAAAATAACAAGTCGTTCGAAGAATATGATAACAGAATGAGAAGGAGACGAGATACTGGCAGAAGTGAAGCTGTGAGTACCGGGCGTGAGTCGTGCTTCGGTAGCTCAGTTGGTAGAGCACTTGCCCGCGAAAGGCAAAGGTCCCGAGTTCGAGTCTCGGTCGGGCACACAGTTTTAATCTGCCAGGAAGTTTCAATATGATAACATTTTCGTGGACCAAAATGTGCGTAGCTGAGATGAATGTACCAAATGAGCTTATTAACAAAATCGTCTGGAATGCAAAGGACCCATAGCTTGTCATCAACAGTGCAGCGTTTGAAGAGTATGTTGTTTCTAACCAGGTAATAATGCCGAATCTGAGTGTGTGTCTTTTCATGCCATTTACTTTTGATGTCTTTCCAAATCGGATCTTTATCTTGTTCATGAGCAATGTCCTTTAAAGATGTGGTGATGAAGTTTTCAAAGGCGACTTTCTGAATGTAAAGAATACTGAAATTTTTCTCGAGGTTGCCTTCTGTGTTACTTTTCTCAAGCCCAGCCGGTGCGCGTGACAGCGCGTCCGCAACAATGTTCTCCTTGCCGGGAATGTAGACTATTGTGAAGCGGAATTCTTGCAGAAACAATGCCCAACGTTTTAACCTGTCGTGATTTAATTTTGAAGACATAAGAAATTGTAATGCACGATGATCACTGTATACTTTTACGTGCTTACCAGAAAGAAAGAAACGGAATTTGTTAAATGCCCAAACGATCGCTAAAGCTTCTAATTCAGTAACGGAATAATTTTTTTCAGATTTTGTTAGCACTCGGCTAGCAAAAGCAATGGTTTTCTGAACAGTAGTGTCATTTTCTATGGCTTCTTGAAATAAGTGGGCACCAAGACCGACTTTAGAAGAATCCGTGCTAAGGCAGAAATCTTGTGACTGATCTGGATGAGCTAGTATTGGCGCGTGAAGTAACGCTTCTTTCAAAGAATTTAATTCCAACTGTGCTTGTTCGTCCCAGTTCCAAATAGTATTTTTTCCAGTGAGAGAACAAAGTTTTGGTGTAACTAGAATTTGCATATTCAGAAAACGACGGTAAAAATTTACGAGACCTAAAAAACTACGGACTTGTTTTTTTGTGGATGGAACTGGAATGGCTCTGGTTGCTTCTAACTTTTCAGGATCTGGCTGAATGCCTTCAGAAGAAATAATATGTCCCAAAAACTTCACCTTTGTCCTACCGAATTCAGACTTTTCCAAGTTAACTGTAATTCCAGATTCTGCAAAAATACGTAACAAACTGTTGAGGATGCGATTATGTTGTTCCCATTATGCTTCTGCTATTAGAATATCGTCCACATATAAGGTGATGTGACGTTTTAAGAACTCAGGTAATATGGAATTTAACCCGCGAATGAATGCTGCTGAAGAAATGTTCAAACCAAAAGGAAGTTTCCGAAACTGATAACAAACGCCGAAACAAAGGAAAGCTGTGTATTTTCTACATTCTGGATGAAGTTCGATCTGATAAAAGCTGGATCTGAGATCAATGGAAGACAACACTTTTACACCATTAAAATTTTGAAGAAGTTCTTCCATCGTCTGCGGCCTGTCTGTTTCAGGAATAATGATAGTATTGATTTGTCTCGAATCTAAGACAAGCCTGATCGATCCATTTTTCTTCTCAACAACATGTAATGGGTTGTTGTATGAGCTTACTGCAGGCTCAAAAATGCCCTCATTAAGCATAGATTGTATTTCTGTTCTAACACGGTCCCTATAATGCGCCGGAATTACGTATGGTCTAACACAAAATTTAGTATGCTCACGAACACGAAATTGGTATTGAAATCCCTTGATTGTTCCTGTTTTGTGAGTAAAAACTGTGGAATGTGCTTGTAAAATCTCAAAAAGGTCCTGCCTATCAGTGTCATTACAATTCTCAATTGTTTGAATTTTATTCTAAATTAACTCATTAATTTCAAATATGCCGTCGATGTCATCCCTGTCAGTACTTGCAGAGTGATTGTTAGTGTCTAGTTCCGTAGAAAATTCCGAACTGTTGTCTAACAGAACGTAAAGCCGATTAATTTCCTCATCATGATTTGAGAGCCAGTCTTCAAATTTCAAAGCTATTGACTTACCTTCTTTCTCTAAACTTATTTCAGCATCGTGAAAGCTTAAGACTGCTTTGTATTCATTCAAAAAGTCTACTCCCAGTACAATTTCCGTCGACAATAATGGAACAATAAGAAAGTTCATAGAGAAGCTGTGGCTTTGGCAAAAGAATTCTAAATTGGTTTGTTGGCGTACATCTACACTTTTTCCAAAGATTGCACCTTGTAATTTAATCTTACGTAACGGAAGTGTGGGGCAATCGTTCGATTTGTTGCATTTGCTAAAAGCTGTTTCACTAATTACTGAAATGGGACTGCCAGAGTCAAGTACTGCCGTAAATTTTACGTCATTTACTGTAATGTGAATCACAGGATATGCAATGTTGTTATGTTTTACGTCGTGTTCTTGGAGTAAGATGTCTCTAATGTCTTCCATTCTTACGTAATTACTAGCTACGGCAGCTGCGTCGTCAGTTTCATAAGTACGTTTTGTGGCTGCCAGCGGTGTGAGTCATTGCCTATTGTCTCTTTGTTGGCGCGCGTCGTTATTGGGATTTGGAGACCTAACTTCTACAAATTCAGCGTGACGAGAATCCCGCCAGTTCTGATGCAGTTCAGGTCTGTCGTTACGATCATATCGTCTGTCGTCATGTCTGTAGATTCCATAGTTTCTTTCTTGTCGGTCACGTGGTGGAGAATTTCTCCCTGAGTCGTAACTGCGCGCTGGACCGTTGCGTCTAAAGTTATTCTGTCTCCCTTGATAATAATTGTTTTGGTTCCCATATTGTCTGTTTCTCTGATTGTCTCTGTGATAGTCATTACCGCGGAAAGGTGATGTTTCCCTGCAACTATTACTCTGCCAGTGGTTGTCATATGGGTGGTGTCTGTTTTGGTCACGATTTACGTTGTAAGAATAGGCTTGTCGTGGTCATTTATTGTTTCTGTCGTCACAGAACTGTGACGGATGTGACCTGTAGTGATTGTTTTCCTGTTTTCACATGCCGCGACTGTCTGTGTCAATTTCTAATTCTTGTAAGAGTCCCTGAAAACCTTCAATGTCGTCTTTGCAACGTCCTGCCAAAATAATATGCCGTAAATGTTCAGGTAATTTGATTAAGCAAATGCGGATGAGTTCTGAAGGGGCTGTATGGGTTTGACAGGTACTGATTCTTGTGCAACATGTCTTCAAAATATTTAACAAGACTGGAAAATTCAGATTGTTCAAAGTGTTTCATCATCATGATGCTATGTTTTACTCGGTCTTGTGTAGCTTGTGACCAATATGCCGAGAGGAACGCATGGTAAAATTCTCCTTCACTGTGGCAATCGTGAATGACCGATCGCATTCTTACAGCTGGTTCATTCTCCAAGTAGCCACACATAAATTCTAACCTGTGCTCCAATGACCAGTTGGGAGGAAAACAATGAGAGAATTGATGGAGCCACGCTTGTGGATGAATGTCGTTGGCAGAATTCTTAAACGTTTTGAATTTACGTGTAGTAATGAACAGCTTATAGTCAAAATCATCGTGTCGGCGAGTAGCATGTCGGTCATTGTTACGTCGTGTCGGCGGTTCCATCTCAAAATTCGGTGCACATTGCCAATTTCTTTCATAACTTCCGAAATGCCCTGTGTTATTATTTTGTGGCTGTTCCGTATTTCTATGTCCCTCTTCCCGTATTGGAGCGCGAATGTCCTCTGAAATACGTAATTCTTGTATTACCTGTGTCAGCTGATCTTGTACATCCCGGATTTCTCTTTGGTGTTGCGTATTAATTTGATTCAGATTTTGTTTCAGTTTCCTAATTTGTTCGCACTCTTCTGTGTCATTAAAGACTACCGGTTTTGTGTCATTCAGATTATCATCTACCTTCGTAGATAAGTTAGTGACCTGATCCGAAAGTTCAGCTACTTTCTCTGATAATGAACTAATTTCCTCCATGTGTCTTTCTGAACCAATTTTCAGAGTATCTACTGTGTCCTTTAAGTTTTCCTGAGTTTTTGCAAGTTGCGTAACTGAATCGGTAGATGCAACTAAGTCCATTTTAGCTTGCAAGGTCTCATGATTTTCATGAACAATAGTTTGCAGTTCTTTTATGGCTGCTTCGTGATTCTGTAATGCATTTTCATGACGCGAAAAAATAGGTTGGAAATGCTCACAAATTTGTGTTTTTACGTCATTACAGACTTTTTGACATTTCGATCCAATGTTATGTAACTCAGTAGTTAAATCTTCACGTGTTTCTTCAAGCGTGGTGTCTAACTTTTGAAGCTTTTGCTGTGTTTGTCTCTGATTTTGTTCCATTGTGTGTTACTGTTGCTGTGTTTGTTTCTGGTGTTGTTCCATTGTGTCTAACTTTTGAAGATTTTGTTCCATTGTGTCTAACTGTTGCTGTGTTTGTTTCTGATTTTGTTCCAATTTTTTGCATTAAATGCAATAATAATGTATTAGTGTCTGGAATCTGTTTCTCTATGCTTTTTGGCAGGGCGTTTTCACCGGCAGCATTCACATTTTGACAAGCAGAAAATGTGTCTTGACTCATTTGAGAAAAGGGTGAGGACGCAAAACCTGAATCTACAGTATTTGCAAGATCGTGTCCTGTCATTTCGGATTCCTGAGGCGAGCTGTTGCCGACCGATCGATCGATAATGCTTCCCTGTTCACTAATTGTTTCATTGTCTACACCATTGTTTGCAGCCCGCTCCATTTCCCTATGTACAATTACCAAATTACTACTTTGAACATTAGTTAATTCATTACATGGTGGCGCTAACACACTACTTTCGTCTTCACTGTCATTTCTCAGTTTACTTTGGAGCCTAGTGTTACGTTTTTCACACGCCATTATTGTGACAATATTTCACACGATAACACAGAAAAACACAATTTGAAGAGCAAAAATAAGAGAACACATTAACATAGCACTGAAAATAATATCTAGTTAATTGCAGCTGCGAAATACTTGGTGCAAATCTACATGCATGCCACAACTGCTTTACTGTGCAACAATGAAAAACCACAACTACGAAGGAAATTCTCTCTATAATTACGCGCTAGCAATAAACAAAAGCTACACTAAATACACAAACTACAAGAAAAATCAGAAGATTCCAGTGAGGTATCCTAGGCTAAGGGTCGACATATGAAACGTCCCCTTAGAACAAATTATACAAGACTGTGCTTAAACTGACACACAATGTTTTTAGCGCAACGCAATCTGACTATCAAAGATCCCTGCAAAAGAATGGCCCTGAGTAACTTTAACCTATACCTTTCACAAATCACTTACCTCACAAAAATCTTCGTTACTCGAACTACTGCAATACAGCGAGCGCCACTATTGCCAGCTAAATAAAAGATTCAAACTACAGAAAGCACTAACTACTGATAGGGATAGTTAGCAAATGAAAGATATTAATAGAGGACAAACAATGTATTTACCTTAATAGTCATAATATATATAGCAGTTCATGACAAATTACAAAACTCCGCCATCTCTCTCCTCACATCCACCACTGCTGGCGGCTCACCTCCAACTGCGCAACGCTACGCGCTGTTCACATCCAGCTGCCGCTGCCTAACACTACAATGGCAGACAACAATGCAAACTAGCCACAGGCTGCACACAGCACAGCCAGTGATTTTCATACAGAGCGCTACGTGGCATTAGCAATATAAAAATCTAAACAGCCTACTTACAAGCTATATGAGAATCTCAGACCAGAGAGCAGTGTTGGCTGCAGTAAGAGCTGTGTCAGTAGTAGTGGTAGTAGGTAGCAGTCGTGTGTATGGAGTTGGCTGGGCCGGTCCTGGGGAGCGATGGCGGTTAAAAAATGGTTCAAATGGCTCTGAGCACTATGGCACTTAACATCGATGGTCATCAGTCCCCTAGAACTTAGAACTACTTAAACCTAACTAACCCAAGGACATCACACACATCCATGCGCGAGGCAGGATTCGAACCTGCGACCGTAGCAGTCGCGCGGCTCCGGACTGAGCGCCTAGAACCGCTAGACCACCGCGGCCGGCACGTCGGCGGTGCCTGAGCGTTGTAATATAAGATAAAAGCAGCCGCGCGCATATGTAGTTTATTACAAGAAAATTTGTACTATTGTTATATCAAGTCCCACGTAAATATTTCAAAAATCTTTTAATAATAATCATTTTTTAAAATTAACTTTTTGACAATCATTCATCTGAATTTAAAGAATTTATTAATTTCTGCAATCCAAGGTCATCCCGATTATCGTAAAGAAAAATCTGTCGTTTCCTTTTATACATGATAAATCTAGCGGCCAGCGTTTCACTGGGCTGTGCCAGAAAAATTTCTTATAGGAGCAGATACATACGCGTTATCCGGCGACTTCATTGAGGTAAGAATTTTCAGTTTATTCAGAATGATCTTTCAGGGCCATGACGCAGCACTGCTGACGTCCAAAATTTACCAGTTTAAATCCACAGTCAATTATTGAAAGGTTATAAGTGAGTCACATTTTTTATTAGGAGGTTAGTCACGTTATTATTGCGAGGTTACGGAATAATAAACTGTTGGGAT